>NC_056731.1:772693692-772906192 GCF_019279795.1 Protopterus annectens
TGCCTCACATCCTCCTAAGGGTAGGGCTATGCCACGCCATTGGCACACCCATGTTACTGAGGTGAGGATCGCAATAGAGTGGGGAAGAGACATACACCCTGCTTTTGGCATGATCAATGTCATTCAAATAGCAGACTGCATATATAGCAATGTGTGGTTGTGCCTATCCTTTTTCAGTGGGATTACATGGGCAACATATGTGTTACCTGCACGGGGACATACCTCCATGTGTACAGTCTTGTATCTGTATTGCATCCAAAATAAAGGCTCTGTGTGTTTTACCCAGCCATGTCATGTGTAACACCCACTACACTTACTAGTGTCCACTGTAGAAGGTCTACTGACACCACTATACCCCTCAGCCATATGGCACATGGACATCCACAACCCAAATAGATAATGGTGAAAACAATACAACATTGTTAATTACAGCTATAATGCATCATGGCTGCACAGCTACGCCTTCCAGGATGTTAGGATTTCACTTTACTGCTGACAACATGCTACACAACATTCCATTTCTACACTGTTGTACAGTGACTCTGTGCATCAGCACCATGTTATCTTGTCCCTGCATCGATGTTACAGATGACAGGATGTGGCACAGGTATCATCATATGCACTGGGTGTTTTGTTGGTTTGCCAGAGCCCTAGGCTGAGCGATACAACTGACAATGTGTGTGTGTGTGTGTGTTTGTGTGTGTGTGTATGTGTGTGTGGGGGGGCTAAGTAGTGTTATGGGCCAAAGGTGATGTCATGTGTGCAGGTATGTGGTTGCCCTAGGTTTGTTGTTTATGTGTGTGTTTCTGTATGCACAGAGTTCCACCATGTGGCTGCTCTATATGGGGATTTGTGAGACAGCTGCAGACTGTACTTGGCAGGGTTTGCAGTTCACCGTCTCTGGCCACGGACATGGGATCTGTGCTTTGCAGGAGTTCCACAGGCAGTATCAGGTACAATGCCAGATAGGGTACTGTCCCCCGAGGTTGACAAATGTCCACTGGATTCAGGTCTCTCCTGAGACTGGCCAGGGCCATGTGCATGTGGGCTGCTATGATGGTCTGTGGACAGCACCCCCCACAATGCTAGGTCTGGTACTGCCACTACGGGAGTGGCTGTGACTGGTGGGGCATCCACGGCGACCTCCAGCTGCTGATGTTTCTGGCATACATCCACTTGTCAGTCGAAACCATCCCGCATTGTCCTGATGCATGGACATGACTTTGTTGATGAGATCCAATATCTCACCCCACCGTCTATCCATGACCTTGATGTAATTACGAATGGCACCTGCTAGGTCACAGATACTGTCATTTACAGAGGTGTGATGAGCTCTCTGCACCCTTAGACCCTGTCTGGTGTACCATTCCATTTGTACCTGTGCCTCCATGACAGCCTGGAACATGCATGTTGTAGATATAGATGTGGCACTTCTGCTAGGGGCATGATGACCAGCAGTGCTCCAACGAGCACCACTGAACATCTGCCTATGTTGTACCCTGACGGACATCCGGCTATGGCTGCTGTGTCCTGACACATGTGCCATAGATACCACACTGTCCTGGCTAATTTCAACCATAGACTGTTGCTCAGCTAAGGCCAACAGTGATGAGGTATGTAGAGGCAGTGTGACTGTGTGCGTGGATGGGGTGTATACTTGTGGGAAGTCAATCTGTGGCCCAGTGGCAGCCTCTGACTATCCTGCCTGTGCCTCAACACACCTATCCTCATGGTCACTGTCTGTATCAGTGACATCAGATTCCCTGCGGGAGGGACCCAGCCCCACCTCGCCACCTGTGAGGGGAAAACAGGGAACAGACTGTAAGACCTGTACATCATCACTAAACAGTATACACACACACACACACACACACACACACACACACACACACACACACACACACACACACACACACACACATGTGCAGACATGGCCACACACACACAGGCATACACACATGCATTTGACATACAAGACAAACCAAACACTCCACCAGGCAGCACCTCCGGACAACTCCAGCACCCCCATAACACACATGATTGCAAGTGATGGTGCAATACAGTATCACACACAAACCTGTAATTACATACATGTCAGCATGCAAGACATGTGGTGCTCAACAGCATGCAGTGCAACTGTAGTCAATCCCCGTTACCAACATTATACATGGCTGTGATGCATGGCTTCTGTTAGTAGGTGATGGCCCCCTCCTGGAACACACTGCATCCATGTCCACAGCATTGCTCTGCATCTGTTCTGCACCCTGGCATGTACTGTGCACCATACCTGACAGGTGTACACATCATTGCAGGATGTGTATCTGTGTGTCAGTTATGTTTCCTCTGCTGCTCACAGCCTCTGCGTGTTTCTGGATTATATGTGGACACATGTGTTTTCTGAATGCCTGATGTGTATTCACAGATGCCATCATCAGAGGTGCATGTATGAGTGACAGAATATCATTAGACTGACCACAGACACAATGTACTGTACCTATGATTCGTGTACAGACCATTATTGACATGGCACTCTCTTCCATGACATGCCACAGTGAAACACTATTGCATATGGCAACACTACACACACGTGATATGTGACATATGACCTAAGCAGTCAATTGCATTACAAGCTATATGTGTCAGTTGTGCAGATGCTGATTCGGATGCATACCGTTTGTGGGTGCATATGTGCTCACACACATATCATGATGGTGTGTAGCAATAACTGCTATGTGTACTACTGCGGTCACAATACCTGGCAGGTGTATAGTAGCATAGGCCATCATCATGAGCCAGTAGTGGGTCAGTCAGGCCTGCAAATGTTCCCCAAACCTGTATGTTTGCATGCTAAACATGTGCACAGCCCTTGGAGGTCATACAGTACCATCACTAGTGCCGTGGAGTCAGGGTTATGTCTGCCACACTTCATGACTTCCACTGTGTACAGATACAGCCATTCTCAGTGGGTTTGTCTCTCCCCTCCAGTGCACTGTTGTGTTTCAGGATGACACACCCTCACCATCTCCTGCTACATTGCAAATGCTCGACATCTGTGGCCTACACATATGTGTCATATTGCAGTATCCCAAACTAGGAACAAAACCAGGGCAAAGATGCAGGTGTACAGTGGCACCAGCATTGTACAGATGGGGATGTCATCCCTGGGGTGGGGTGAGGTGTGGATTGTGCAGCACATGCATCATAACTGCAATTTCTTGGACATCCCCAATATGGCGCTGGAACATCAGAACACATTGCAATACATGGCTTTGCCAATGTCCCACCATTATGCAGATAATATCTGTACTGAGCCCTGGCTGATATTGCCTGAGGTACACATAGTTTCATAGGTGAGTACTGGTCTATTGGTCCAGGGGCCTACATAAGCCTAGCCACAGGGGTTCCCAGGCATGTACCACCCAATGATGTTATCCCCCTGTGCCCCTGTCAGGCTGTGGCACAGATGTACTACCCATGGTGAATTCCCCATTTCCCATCCAGTTGTCAAGTGTTTTTGTAAAGAGGGCCAATGAGTAGAATTGCCTGACATGAATCAGTAGTCTGTTCCAGAGTGTGGGAATTCCCCAGGACAGGGCCCTATCCCTCCAGTATGTTCTGTGTAATATGTTGATGAGGTTTGGGACCCTGGAGCATGTGTTTGCAGAGGGATTGGGATTTCCTTATGTGTAGCATGTTCAACTGCTCTGTGTATGAAATAGCCGTGTATGTTAGACAGATGTCAGCTGTGCCTGGGCAATGTGCACCGGAGTGTAGGCACAGTTGTCTGAGATGGTCTGTGTATTGCATGTGTTTGAGGCTGGTAACCCCATTAGTGAGGTGTGTGCTCTGTCAGTGAACATGTACAGCATGCATTATGGTTAGGTTTGTTAGATGTGTACATGGCCCACACCTTAGCTATGACATGCACAATGTATTGCCAAGCATAACCTTAAACCATCCTCACCAGCATCCAGCTGCTGCCTTGCTGGTATCCCTGAGGTACCTACATTAGGAAGAGATAGAGTTGATGTCAGTGGCCACAGCTGTGGCATTGCTACAGGGTGGGTGCAATATTATAGTAAATCAACAGCTGGCGTCCAAAGTACTACAGATTATGCACAACTGATTATCAGTACTACACAGCAACAGACTCCACATCTCAGATATGCATGATCTACCTGTACAGATGCATACATAACAGTGGTCTACTGATATGCCCTGGAAACTTACCTGCATGCCCCATGTTTGGTGTGTGGGTAGCACTGACTTCTATGACTGTATATGTCTGTAGTTCTTGTGGGCAGGCAGGTGCCACCAGGCTAATGAGCAGCTCCTCCACTCTGGTGAGGGGGGATGGATGTTATGGCCCCCCTATTGCAAGGTGGTCACCCCATATGGCATCGGCATGGTGACATACATGGCGGAGCAGGTCACTACAATGATGGCAGACCTGCTCATATGTACGGCTGTGCATGCCCACACCATTTACCCTGCAGACCACATCATTCCACATGGCGGTGCACTCATGCTGGTCATGGCTTGTCCTGGAAAACAGCAGCTGATAGTGCTGGATGAGGCTGGTGAGTATGATGTCATTCTCAGCGAAACTGTATGCTGGATTCCTTGGGTGTGCCATTGTCCCTGAAAGACATAAAGATAGAAATATGTCTGAGCAACTCATATGGCATGGTTACCATAATACAATACGCATATCAGTCTCCTGCCACCATATCAGCTCCAACTTAATGTTCACACAACGCAAGTGGTATGTCTCCGGTTTATCTACCATTGGGACATATATTGTATTGTACAACACTTTCTGCTATGTGTTTATAGACATGATCCCTGTGGGGACACTAGTGTTGCTGAGATGTTACAGAGTATTTCACCTGCATACCATTGTCACTGCCACTATGTTTCCAGAGATGCATGTGGTATGCTTGCTATGTGATTGCTACACATCTGCCATTCTGTGTTATTGGGGATATCTATGCTTGATGTTGGACATGTTCTGGGATTGTGTAGATTGTGTAGACTATTACAACCCAATACCCAAGATTGTGCTAAACAGTCAAGAGGAGAAGGTTAACACCCACACTACACCTCAAGCAACACATAGCCCTTCTAAACCCGCACCGCCAACACTCACATATAGCAACACTAAATCCACATATGCAGAGGCCCTTAACTGTAACCTGCCCAAGCAACAAAGACCTCTGAAGCTGAAACGTAAACAAACACCAATCACAACCAATGTGTCACATAGTTCACAACACCAGTGTGCCACCCAGCAACAGCCCCTAAGGCAAGACAATGTACCTAACACTTTAGTCATAGGTGACTCTATAGTCTGGCACACTGATGTCCCTCTCACGAGGTTGAATAAGGAGAAAATTACAGTCAGCAGCCTGTCGGGTGCCAGGATCCGCCACATAACGCATGCACTCAAGTCACTCCACAACAAGTACAAATATGACTCTGTCATTGTCCATGTTGGAGTGAATGATTTGAGATGTACCTCCCTGGACTACATGAAAAGAGACATGGAAGAGCTCTCGGATCATGTGGCCCAGGCAGGTATGACCCTAGCCTTGAGTAGCATCCTGCCTTCACCCAGAATGATACCACAATATAAGGATAAAATGATTGACTTCAACAACTGGCTAAGCTTATGGTGTCATTCAAAGGGGATCCAGTATCTGTCTGCCTGGGACGACATGATTGACAGACCACGATGCTTTGCCAGAGATGGTCTGCACCTGTCGCCCCTGGGATTCAGGTTACTGGCTAAGGCTCTTGCCACCCCTATAGTGCCTTTTTTAGGCAAACTTCAAAGGACAAAAACACCACCGCAACAGGTACAACCTAGCAAAATCTGAAGGTAATGCTACTCAATGCTAGAAGTCTAAACCTCAAAATGCACTCTCTCGAGGCACTCCTAAAAATGGAGAACATCGATATCTGTGCAGTAACTGAGAGCTGGTTCAAGGCTCCAGAGAGCACCCCTGCAACACCAGGCTACAACTCTTACCACACTTTTTGGCCACCAAACCAGGACTGAAACACTAAAAGTGGAGGAGTGTCAATATTCACCAAGGATATTCATACCACCAGGCTAGTTGGCCAACACAATGTGTCTGAAATTCTCCAAGTGCAACTAACACTAGGTAAGACTGCAATCCAAATTGTAGCTTGCTACAGATCCCCCACCATACTCCAAGATTCTCACTACACCTTTCTAAACATACTGGAAAATATTAAGATAGAACCAAACACCCTAATACTGGGTGATTTTAACTACCCTGCCATTAACTGGGAAAACTACTCATGTCCCAACACCTTTGTGCAACGGTTCTTGGAATTCATAAATTCCAACGCCCTGGATCAACTAATCCATAGTCCCACCAGGGGCTCCAATATCCTAGACCTGGTCATTACCAACATGGGAAATCAATGCTCCATACCTATGGTCACCCCCTCGTTAGTCAGGTCTGACCATAAGCTAATCACCCTTAACATCCACATCCCACCCCCACCCCCCCCAGTAAAGAAACCACCATAAAAAAACTTCTCCAAAGCCAACTTCATGCTACTCAAGTCAGAAGTGACAAACTTCATGACACCCATGCAGACCGGAACTGAAAGTTCAATTGCTGAATCCTACACTAAGGCACTGTACGAGCACATCCACTCATGCATGAATCATGCCATCCCAAATAGAACCAAAATGCTCTCATCCAAAAAAAGAAAGCCAATCTGGTGGTCCCCTGCCATAAACAAACTTTACAACAAAAGGAAGAAACTTTTGCAGAAAAGAGGAAAATTCCAGGATGCAAAAAACTCCCTTACTAGCCTCAGTAAGAAACTAAGATGCCTCATAAAATCCTCCAAAGCTAGTTATGAAAATAAAATTGCCAAAGATTCCAAAGACAACCACAAAGCATTCTATAACTATGTCAAGAATCTAAATGGCAAAGCTCACATCTGCTCTGAGCTAAAACAGAATGGCATTAAATATACTGATCCGAAGGATATTGCCAATATCCTGGCAGATCGATTCAGTGCCAACTTCACCCCCCTCTCATCCCCTAAATGGCGCATCTCAATACCGGAAGATTGCCAAGTTCCACTAATAACGGCCACACAGGTACAAAACACACTCTCTAAAGCCAAGAATACAGCATCCATGGGACCAGATGACATCCCGGGCTGTGTGCTACATGAACTACAATATGAACTGGCACCTCACCTAAGTGTCATGTTTAATCATAGCCTCACCTCAGGTTTCGTGCCCACTGAGTGGTGCAGAGCTACAGTTATCCTAATCCACAAGGGGGGATCCACCTTGTATCCCGGAAACTACCGTCCCATCAGTCTGACAAGCCTTATCTGCAAGGCCATGGAGCGTATTATCATGGAACTTATAAAAAAAGACATTGGCAACCTTCAAACACTGGACCCCACCCAGTTTGGGTTTGTGAAGGGCCGATCTTGTCTCCTGAACCTGATTGACTTCATTGAATCAGTCTCCAGAGCCATGGACAAGGGTAAGGTGGTCCATACAGCCTATCTAGACCTTGCCAAGGCCTTTGACACCATCCCCCACTCTGGAATCATAGATAAACTTACTAAGTTGGGCATTAATCCCTATGTCACCCAATGGGTTGCTAAATGGCTTACTGAACCCACACTGTAAAAGTAGCTGACTCCAAATCCAGCTGCAGACAAGTGACAAGTGGAGTACCTCAGTGTTCAATCCTGAGGCCGCTCTTGTTTGGCATCTACTTCTCTGAAGTACAGGTCAACACTAAGGGACTCTGGCTAACAAAGTTTGCAGATGACTGCAAACTGGGAGCCATTATTGAATCCCCAAATTATGTGGATACTCTACAAAAGGGCCTTACAGAAACAGATGCTTGGTGCCAGAGCCATGGGCTCAAGCTCAATGCCGAGAAATGTATTGTTATCCCTTTGGGAAAAAACATGTATCCATGAATTACCATATAGGTGGCAGTACACTAAACACAGAAAGTGTGATAAGATACTTAGGGACACAGGTGGACAGTGGTCTCACCCTCGATAACCACATCGCCACAATAGTCAGGAAATCCTTCTATGTGGCACACCTCATCACAAAGGGCTTTTCATCCAGAAAAAAGGAGGTCATTGTCCCACTGTACTCATCCCTCATTAGACCCATTATAGAATACAATGCCCCATTTGGTATGTACCTCTCAAGACATCTGCAACAACTGGAAAGGCCTCAGAAATACCTCACTAAAAGAATCACAGGCCTAAAGTAGATGCCCTACGCTGACCACCTTAAAAAACTCCAGCTATACTCTGTCGCATATCGTCTACTCAGAGGTGATCTCTGCTTAACATACAAGGCCATGTCAAACCCAGAGCTGTTGGACATGCTACACTTAAAGAAATCCCAGTCCCTCAGAGCTACATGCTCCAGGGATCTAAACCTTGTCATCACAATAAACAAAACATGCTGGAGGGATAGGTTCCTGACCCAGAGACTCCCCAGACTCTGGAATAGATTGCCCATACATGTCAAGCAGAGTGCCTCTTTGGACCTCTTCAAGAGGAACCTTGATGATTGGATGGGAGAAAGGAAATTCACCCCAGGGATCACGTCAGTCGCCC
Source organism: Protopterus annectens (assembly GCF_019279795.1). Classification (NCBI taxonomy): domain Eukaryota; kingdom Metazoa; phylum Chordata; order Ceratodontiformes; family Protopteridae; genus Protopterus; species Protopterus annectens. The sequence goes on from NC_056731.1 coordinate 772,702,348, forward strand.
TGCTAGACAGGGGTCCAGGAAAGTAAAATAATGTGGGAAGAAATAGCCAGGGAATTGTTATGGCTAGGCTTGTATAGGCCCTAGGGCTGATAGGCCTGTGATTCTTTTAGTGAGGTATTTCTGAGGCCTTTCCAGTTTTTGCAGATGTCTTGAGAGGTACATACCAAATGGGGCGTTGTATTCTATAATGGGTCTAATGAGGGATGAGTACAGTGGGGCAATGACCTCCTTTTTTCTGGATGAAAAGCCCTTTGTGATGAGGTGTGCCACATAGAAGGATTTCCTGACTGTTGTGGTGATGTAGTTATCGAAGGTGAGACCACTGTCCACCTGTGTCCCTAAGTCTCTTATCACACTTTCTGTGTTTAGTGTACTGCCACCTATATGGTAATTCATGGATACATGTTTTTTCCCAAAGGGGATAACAATACATTTCTCGGCATTGAGCTTGAGCCCATGGCTCTGGCACCAATCATCTGTTTCTGTAAGGCCCTTTTGTAGAGTATCCACATAATTTGGGGATTCAATAATGGCGCCCAGTTTGCAGTCATCTGCAAACTTTGTTAGCCAGAGTCCCTTAGTGTTGACCTGTACTTCAGAGAAGTAGATGCCAAACAAGAACGGCCCCAGGACTGAACCCTGAGGTACTCCACTTGTCACTTGTCTGCACCTGGATTTGGAGTCGGCTACTTTTACAGTGTGGGTTCTATCAGTAAGCCATTTAGCAACCCATTGGGTGACATAGGGATTAATGCCCAACTTAGTAAGTTTATCTATGATTCCAGAGTGGGGGATGGTGTCAAAGGCCTTGGCAAGGTCTAGATAGGCAGTATGGACCACTTTACCCTTGTCCATGGCTCTGGAGACTGATTCAAAGAAGTCAATCAGGTTCAGGAGACAAGATCGCCCTTCACAAACCCAAACTGGGTGGGGTCCAGTGTTTGAAGGTTGCCAATATCTTTGTTTATAAGTTCCATGATAATACGCTACATGGCTTTGCAGATAAGGCTTGTCAGACTGATGAGACAGTAGTTCCCGGGATCCAAGGTGGATCCCCCCTTGTGGATTGGGATAACTGTAGCTCTGCACCACTCAGTGGGCACGAAACCTGAGGTGAGGCTATGATTAAACATGACACTTAGGTGAGGTGCCAGTTCATATTGTAGTTCATGTAGTACACAGCCCGGGATGTCATCTGGTCCCATGGATGCTGTATTCTTGGCTTTAGAGAGTGCGTTTTGTACCTATGTGGCCGTTATTACTGGAATTTGGCAATCTTCCGGTATTGAGATGGGCCATTTAGGGGGTGAGAGGGGGGTGAAGTTGGCACTGAATCAATCTGCCAGGATATTGGCAATATCCTTGGGATCAGTATATTTAATGCCATTCTGTTTTAGCTCAGAGCAGATCAGAGCATTGCCATTTAGATTCTTGACATAGTTATAGAATGCTTTGTGGTTGTCTTTGGAATCTTTGGCAATTTTATTTTCGTAACTAGCTTTGGAGGATTTTATGAGGCATCTCAGTTTCTTACTGAGGCTAGTAAGGGAGTTTTTTGCATTCTGGGATTTTCCTCTTTTCTGCAAAAGTTTCTTCCTTTTGTTGTAAAGTTTGTTTATGCCAGGGGACCACCAGATTGGCTTCCTTTTTTTGGATGAGAGCATTTTGGTTCTATTTGGGATGGCATGATTCATGCATGAGTGGATGTGCTCATACAGTGCCTTAGTGTAGAATTCAGCAGTTGAACTTTCAGTTCCCGTCTGCATGGGTGTCATGAAGTTTGTCACTTCTGACTTGAGTAGCATGAAGTTGGCTTTGGAGAAGTTTTTATGGTGGTTTCTTTACTGGGGGGTGGGGGTGGGATGTGGATGTTAAGGGTGATTAGCTTATGGTCAGACCTGACTAATGAGGGGCTGACCATAGGTATGGAGCATTGATTTCCCATGTTTGTAATGACCAGGTCTAGGATATTGGAGCCCCTGGTGGGACTATGGATTAGTTGATCCAGGGCGTTGGAATTTATGAATTCCAAGAACCATCACGCAAAGGTGTTGGGACATGAGTAGTTTTCCCAGTTAATGGCAGGGTAGTTAAAATCACCCAGTATTAGGGTGTTTGGTTCTATCTTAATATTTTCCAGTATGTTTAGAAAGGTGTAGTGAGAATCTTGGAGTATGGTGGGGGATCTGTAGCAAGCTACAATTTGGATTGCAGTCTTACCTAGTGTTAGTTGCACTTGGAGAATTTCAGACACATTGTGTTGGCCAACTAGCCTGGTGGTGTGAATATCCTTGGTGAATATTGACACTCCTCCATCTTTAGTGTTTCGTCCTGGTTTGGTGGCCAAAAAGTGTTGTAAGAGTTGTAGCCTGGTATTGCAGGGGTGCTCTCTGGAGCCTTGAACCAGGTCTCAGTTACTGCACAGATATCAATGTTCTCCATTTTTAGGAGTGCCTCGAGAGAGTGCATTTTGAGGATTAGACTTCTAGCATTGAGTAGCATTACCTTCAGATTTTGCATGCTTGTACCTGTTACGGTGGTGTTTTTGTCCTTTGAGGTTTGCCTAAAAAAGGCACTATAGGGGTGGCAAGAGCCTTAGCCAGTAACCTGAATCCCAGGGGCGACAGGTGCAGACCATCTCTGGCAAAGCATCGTGGTCTGTCAATCATGTCGTCCCAGGCAGACAGATACTGGATCCCCTTTGAATGACACCATAAGCTTAGCCAATTGTTGAAGTCAATCATTTTATCCTTATATTGTGGTATCATTCTGGGCGAAGGCAGGATGCTACTCAGGGCTAGGGTCATACCTGCCTGGGCCACATGATCCGAGAGCTCTTCCATGTCTCTTTTCATGTAGTCCAGGGAGGTATGTCTCAAGTCATTCACTCCAACATGGACAATGACAGAGTCATATTTGTACTTGTTGTGGAGTGACTTGAGTGTATGCGTTATGTGGTGGATCCTGGCACCCGACAGGCAGCTGACTGTAATTTTCTCCTTATTCAACCTGGTGAGAGGGACATCAGTGTGCCGGACTGTAGAGTCACCTATGACTAAAGTGTTAGGTACATTGTCTTGCCTTAGGGGCTGTTGCTGAGTGGCACACTGGTGTTGTGAACTATGTGACACATATGTGTGTAAATGTGTGGTTTATATAGATATATAGATATATATATATATATATATATATATATATATATATATATATATATATATATATATATATATACATATATATATATATATATATATATATATATATACATATATATATATATATATATATAGATTATATACGTAGAAATACACAATTATATATATATATATATATATATATATATATATATAGATATATGTAGACACACACACACACACACACACACACACACACACACACACATATATATATATATATAATATATATATATATATATATATATATATATATATATATATCTGTATATATTTCTGTATATATATATATATATATATATCTGTATATATATATATATATATATATATATATATATATATATATATATATATATATCTGTATATATATATATATATATATATATATATATATATATATATATATATATATATATATGTGCATATATGTGTAGATATCATTATGTGGTTGTTTATATATATATATATATGTATGTATAACTGTCCGAGGATCTGTAGACATACACAGCTGTGAATATATATCACACATATATTTATCTGTATGTGGGATGCATTCAAACATGTGGTATACACTCTTGTAACTCTCTTTACTTCACAGCTGAACTGTTCTGCCTTGCTGCAACACAGACAGGTGTCACATGTGAATACAGACTAACATTAGGGGGGTATATATGGTGACAGATTTTAGATAAGCATATTATACTGCTATGGCAGTTGGGCATGCTCTGCTACACTTTAACATGACTGTCCTGCAGGTGGTCTGCTTTCACACCCCTGTGTCTATCATGGCAGTATTAATACCACCACCAGCCATTGGCCACAGTAATGTACAGAACACAGATATCATGGGTCACATCTTTGCCATTCACTGCTGATCTGCACAGTTGACAGGTATGCCCACTGCCCACAGGGACATACACTATTGTCTAGAGCTGTTGTTGAGCAGAACATCATTACAGGAACAACTACTGATGGCACATATAAATCATTTCACATTATATATCCTTTTATTCTATGTCATATACTACATGCACGTAAATACATATCTGTTTCACATACCTTTTATGTTTTTTTCCACTGTAACATATCCCTGAGCTTTATTTGTTTTTAATTTATGTTTTTCTTTTCCTTTGTCTCCCTCTCTCTCTCACTCTCTCTCTCTCAGTCTCTCCAGTAGAGTGATTGAGCTGGTTTGAATAGATTGCAGCATGCTTTTGTAGGTATTGCACATGATCAGGTGATGGCCTCTTCACCAATCAGTGTCCACCAGTTGCTAATTGCATGCAGTCTGCTGTGTACTACTTCAGATAACTGCTGTCATGGCAACCCAGTACTGTAAATTGCTGACGTCTGTTGGCATTGTCCCTTCACCTTTCCAGTATGGAGGACATCCGCCCTGTGTGTGGACATCAATGTTACAGGCAGCAGGTGGCAATACCTCTTACAGCAGAACCTGCGGACACAGGCCAAATACGCATTTGGGTAAGGTTCCAGACCTACAGACAGAGTAAGTAGTGTTGTTGTGGGCATTGTATCTTGCTGGACTTACAGGGTTTCTGTGTACATGGTACTTTAGTATGGAATGTAGTCCGTCTACATAGCTCTCAACTGTGGGCCTATCCATATGATGGCCAGAGGATTGGCTGTTAGGTTTTGTCTGTGCACCACACAGGTATTGTCCCAGATATATCAGTGACATTCTGTCTGTTGAGCGCTATCAGTACATGGCTACATCCATTTGGATTTCGATGTCATATTCCTGCATAAGGGTATGTTGTAACAAATCCTTTAACACCAGTAATTTCCAGGGTGTGTAACAGCAATAATGCAAATATGGCCCTGTGTTCCTGCCTCTGTCCTCCACATATATGCCAGTCTTTGTCCTGCTGTGATATAGAAAGGAGTTGTTAGGTAATGGCCTATCATTATTTACTGCTAGCATTACTGCTATCATCCCAGTCATGTCATGGACTCCCACACCAACTGTTGGGCAAAGGACATATATATGGGGTAACAGCTGGACAACACATATGTGCCCTTGTACATTCCAGAGGTCAGTGTGTGGTACACAGTGTTCCTTGTCCTTGTACAGTTTTTATGGGGGTGTTCAATGCCATTAACCTAGGCTGTGACACCTTTTCAGGGATATAAGTGTTAAAACAAGGGTCATTCAGTATGATAGTAAGATGTTAGGTTAAGCAATGTCATGTATGAGATACTGTGACATTACCACAAGTGCTACCTTTCCCGCTAGGTCTTGACTACAGGGTGTAATTGGAGGCTGCTGAACTACATGTGTAATTGTTGATTGTTACTTATCTTGAAGGCAAATCCTGTGTCTACTGCTGTACTAGTTGAAGGCCTTGGCCTGGACAGCATAGCATAGTATATATATACATTGCTTGCATCTACTGTTTTGTGTGGGCCTTGCATTCAACACTGATTCAATATTTCATAATGTATGTGGTGTAAGTACTGGCATACATTATTGTATTATTGTATTGTATTATTGTGTGTTGTGTCATGTCCTTTGAATTGTGGCTGGGTATATGTTTAATGAAAGTATTCTTATTTGTGGGAATAGCTGTCACACTATACATTTCACAGGAGCCAGTTACAGGGCTTGTGGCTGAGGGATATACTTTGTACCCAGTGCTTCCACACTACTTCTACATATCCAGCAAAAGTAGCTTTTCACCAATAAACTTGTAAAAATAAATTAAAAAAATAGCGGTGTCTTCTTAGGTTGCCACACTTTAATAAAACAATAAAATCACCTCCAGTTAGTACTTTCATCTCAACTCTACAGAGACCTCTTCATACTGAGGTTAACTTCTACTAAATTTCTTTTTTAAGGCTTCAATTGTCACATGATTTAAACTCATCACATGATATATTCACTTTAAAATGTCACTTCCTCTTCCTTCCAACTTCCAAAAAGCTAACTTTGTGAAAATACTACAAAAACATTAAGAAAAAACATTTAAAAATACACTCTGGAAATACTTTATACATTTCTTAAAATGCTTAGTACATTTGAAAACATTTAAGAAACACACTTTCGCCAACATACTACTACACTATATGTTTTTAAAAAGTATTACTAATGTTTGAGCCTCTTCCTTTTTAAATATATAACACATTCCTCCCTATCATTTAAACCTGGTGGGAAGCAGGCATTACGTTTGACCTGCCATAAGTATTCTAGCCAACCCAGCTATTCTTCTATATTCATAACAGTAGTATCACTATGAAGGGCATCTACTACCAAGAATTTATACTCTCTTTTATAATTTTTTAACTTATAATGTTTGCTTAAAGCATTCTTTTCATCCCCTCTCTGTATTGCATATTTGTGCTCATAAATCATTTTATATAGCTATCTAGTTGTTCTGCCATTATAAAAGGATTTACAATCCAGGCAGGGTATTAAATATATAACATTTTTCAATTTACAATTAAAAACACCTGGAACTCTAAGCACATTCTTACCCACCTTTATTTCTGAGGAATCTGTGTATAGAAGGTTGGACATATTACAATTAAAGCATCTTATCATCCTTCTCTTATTTGTTACTTCCTTTGGTTTATTTAGTTTAGCTTAAAAGAAGTTCTTATAACTTTTACCCTCTGCTGCACAAACTTTGGTTGTTCCCCTATTTTATTAATTATTTCACTATTTGTTTTAAGCACTCCCATGTTACGATTTATCACCCTTTTTATTGCTCCGGAATCTACACTATTTTGTATAGTCATTGCTGTTCTATACTTATATTGTGTCATACAAGATTCATTTCTTGTTTTAGCTTTTTCTCTCATCTCTATTTGTTCATGTAATATTTTCATGACTTCTTTTTCTGAATATCCTCTAACTTCCATCTAAAATCTTTTGCCTCATTTGTTACTTATTCTACTTAACTGTTCCTTTATTATATTCATTTTGGTTTTTTTTGGGTGCAAACTTGAATAGTGTAAATAACTATTATTCTGAACTTCTTTCTTATAGTTTTTAGATACCAAACTTTTTTTCTCTTTACATACTGTAACATCTAGATAATTGATTTCTTTCTTATTATAACTGTGTGTAAAATCTAAATATGTACACACATTATTCATATACTTAATGAACTCTAGTTTGTCTAACATTCCTCTCCCTACCATAAAAACATCATCAATGAAATGCACAATCTTAACTATGTACTGTTTATACTCACTTTCTAATACATTTGCTGCTTCCCAGCATTCATGAACATATTTGCATAGCTGGGTGCTAGTGTGTTTCTTTAATGTTTTCAAATGTACTAAGTATTTTAGGAAATGTATAAAGTATTTCCTGAATGTATTTTTAAATGTTTTTCTTAACTTTTTTTGTAGTACTTTCACAAAGTTAGCTTTTTGGAAGTTGGAAGGAAGAGGAAGTGACATTTTAAAGTGAATGTATCATGTGATGAGTTTAAATCATGTGACAATTAAAGCCTTAAAAATGAATTTTGTAGAAGTTAACCTCAGTCTGAAGAATTCTCTGTAGAGTTGAGACAAAAACTCTAACTGAAGTTGATTTTATTGTTTTATTAAAGTGTGGTAACCTAAGAAGACCGCTATTTTATCTTTATTTGTTTTTACAAGTTTATTGGTGAAAAGTTGCTTTTGGTGGATATTGTACTTTAGTTGCAGCTGTGTCTTGATGGAAAGCCACGCAATTTCTGGGACAAGTTTTGTCTCATTATCAGCAGGTTGTACTTTGAAAGATACACCTATGGGTTCACTTATCACCAACAACGAAGCAAGTGGTAATGCCTTGGCTAATAGTGGAAGAAGGTGTTTCATATCAAGTGAGGAGGTCTTGAAAGGATGTTTAGCCCCCCCCCCCCACAAATCCTTTTATTGTGGCAAATGAACAACAAATGCAGATGCAACATAAAACAAATCATAGTGAATTATTTGGTGAGTTGGAAAAAGACTTGACCAAACTAAAGAGATTGCAGTGGGACAATTTGTTTTTTGAAACCTGTCTAAAGGTTCAAAGAGTGCCAAAAGGCTTGAGGATCACACCTCCAGGTTGGTGGCAACGCACAAAGCTTCGGAAACCATCCAGGTGCAACTAACCATAGGCAAAACTGCTCTACAAATTGTAGCATGCTACAGGCCACCCTCTCAAACTCAGGAACCCCACACAGCCTTCCTGAAGACACTGGAGGGTATAAATGTATCTCCAAACACCATCATATTGGGTGACTTCAACTACCCGAATATAGACTGGGAACATTACTCAAGCCCTAACTTTCTAGCCCAATGGTTCCTGGAGTTCATAAATTCAAATGCCATGGAACAGCTAGTCACTGTTCCTACGAGAGGAGAAAATATACTAGATCTCATTATCACAAACATGGGGACAAAATGCTCCACACCAGAAGTATATCCCTCATTGGTGAGATCTGTTCATAAACTAATCTCACTGGAAATCCACATCCCGCCCCACCCCAAACAAAAAGACCACAGTGAAGAACTTCTAAAGCAAACTTCACACTACTCAAGACTGGTGTGGTATCCTTCAAGGCCCCTGAGCCAGTGGAAACCACAACCAAAGCTGCGGAAGCCCTTACAAATGCCTTCTATGAACACCTCCAGGACTGCATGGATCAGGCAATCCCAAATAAAACCAAGACTCTTTCCACAAAGGGCAAGCGTCCAGTCTGGTGGACCCCAGCCATTAACAAACTTTACAATAAGAGGAGAAAGCTATTACATGATAGAACAAAATCCATAAAAGGGAAGTCACCCTGATCATTATTAGTAAAAAAATACGAGCACTCATAAAATCAACTAAGGCCACTTTTGAGAGAAAAATTGCCATGGATTCAAAGGACAATCATAAGGACTTTTTCAGCTATGTTAGGAACCTGGGTGGAAACTCCCAGATATGCTCAGAATTAGTCCAAAATGATACAAAAATCACTGAACCCACAGACATTGCCAACATACTGGCAGACAGGTTCAGTGCAAACTTCACCCCTCTCCCCTAAAGGAGAGATAACTATCCCAGCAGAGTGTAGCCTCCCAGACATCTCAAATGCGCAGGTGAAAGCTGCTCTCTAAAGCTAAAAACACAGCATCAATGGGACCGGATGGTGTCCCCGGCTGTATGCTACATGAGCTAAATGAGGAATTAAACCCGCACATAAGGCAGCTGTTTAATCTCAGCCTTACCACAGGATACGTGCCCAAGGAGTGGCGTACGGCAACTGTGGTCCCACTCCACAAAGGCGGTGCCTCTACGGACCCTGGTAATTACCGCCCCATAAGCTTAACAAGTCTAGTCTGCAAAGCTATGGAGAGGATCATAATGGAGCTCATAAACAAAGATATAGGGGACTTGCAGACATTGGACCCGACCTAGTTTGGCTTCGTCAAGGGCAGATCATGCCTTTTGATCTTGGTCGACTTCTTCTAAACAGTCACCAAGGCCATTGATGAGGGAAAGGCAGTCCATACAGCCTACCTTGACCTTGCAAAGGCCTTCGACACAATACCCCACTCGGGTATTGTAGAAAAACTTACCAGCTTAAATGTAAACCCATATGTCACAAGATGGGTTGCAAACTGGCTTAAGGACAGAACCCACAGTGTTAGAGTTGCTGGAGCTATGTTAGACTCCAAGCCGGTCACAAGTGGTGTCCCACAGGGCTCGGTCCTTGGCCCCCTATTGTTCGGCATCTACTTCTCAGAAGTACAGGCCAACATGGGAGGACTTTGGCTGACAAAGTTTGCAGACAACTGCAAACTGGGCGCCATAGTGGAAAGTGCATCGGACACGGATATCCTTCAGAAGGGATTCACGGAAACAGATAGCTGGTGCCAGAGCCATGGCCTGAAGTTAAACACCAAAAAATGTATAGTCATACCCTTCTGGAAAAACAAGGTAACCCCAAGCTACCATATAGGTGGCAATCCACTAAGCACAGAAGAGGTTATCAGGGACCTGGGGACCCAGGTTGACAGTGGCCTTTCTTTTGACACTCACATTGCTAAAGTGGTTAGAAAGACCTTCTACATTGCCCACCTGATCATGAAGGGATTCACATCCAGATCTAGTGAGGTCATTGTTCCCCTGTACTCTTCACTTATCAGACCAATGATCGAGTACAATGCCCCATTCAGGATGTATCTCACCCGACATCTGCAGCAATTGGAGAGACCCCAAAAGTTCCTCACCAAAAGGATAAAGGGACTCTAAAATCTGTCATATGCTGCCAGATTGAAGAAGCTCCAGCTCTATTCAGTTGCATACCATCTGCTCAGAGGCGACATGTGCCTGACATACAAGGCCATGTCCAACCCGGAATTAATGGACATGCTCCACCTCAAAAAATCCAAATCCACCAAAACCACTAGAGCAAGCGACTTAAACCTTAGCAAGGATATAAATAGGATGTGCTGGAGGGATAGATTTATCACTCAGAGACTCCCTATGCTGTGGAATAAAATCCCGATCCATGTGAGGCAGAGCACCTCGCTGCTCTGTTCAAGAGAAATCTTGACCTGTGGATGGGAGATCGTAGGTTTATCCTGGGAATCATCTTTGTGTCACTGCTGGACAGAGGCACAACAAACTAATGGGCACAGTATTTTTTCATATAAGGGGTGGCGTAAGCCACAAAACTTTGGGCTAGGCTTATAAATGCCTTAGGGCAGATAGCCTAGTATAAACCTATGAACTTATGAACCTATGATCAACAAATTACCAGCTGGAGAAAATCTACTGAAAGATTTGGTGGATAAATGGCTGATGGTTAATCAGAATGCTGGACTGCAGTATGTGGAACTGTTACTAAATCACAATAGAAAACTAGCATCAGAGTTATCAGAGAACGTGCAAAACAACTACAATATGTTAAAATAAATTACCACAATAGAACATTTCAACAGTAAAATAAGTATTCTGCAAGATAACATGATCAAGCTTAATGAACAGTTAAGCAGCAGAAAACTGAAAAAATACGAATGAGGCAGAACGGATTATACAGGGGGTGTGGCAGCAGCCTATGGACTATGTTTACACAATTGCATACAAGTGAATGAAGCTATGAGCGAGAGGCATGAACAGGAAGTGGAAACAAATGCTGTAATGAGGTCGGAACACTTAAATAGTAAAGAAACCAATTAAATAAGGTCAACAGAATATGGAGCAGTGACGGCTGGTGACTTCAAATCAAAGGGCGGCTGCAGGAAACAGCTGAATGGGTGGGGTCAATGGTAAGGGGTGTGGCCAACTAGAAAGGGGAGGTGCTATGCTCAAAACCACTAAAACTAACTAAATACACTGCCCTGGGTGCCAAACTGTCAGTATGAAAGTCCAATCAAGACAAAATGAAGTGTAGAAGAATAAAAATAATTCAATGCATTGGCTGCATGACAGCTTACTTAATATACAGATGGAAACAAAAGGTTGTGAGGCATGAAAAAATAAATTACTTTTTAAATACATTAATGGAATGCCAGTCAAAATCAAGTATAAGAAAAACAAGCAGCACTCAACTCAAACCACTTCTTGCACTGCAGTTCTAATTATAATTTATATTCAGCGTTATTAAAGTAACAAGTAACATGCTGAAAGTAGAAATCTCTGATGCCCCCACTTGTAAAAATGTTTCTTATCCAAAAAAAGACCTGCTGCCTGACAACTATCTACTTGTTTCAAGGGGAAAACATGATCAAAGTAAAAAAAATGAAAAGCAAACAAGAAATAAGCTAAAGATACATTGCTTAAAAGGATTACTGTATAGGTTATGGCCACACGATTGGCATTCTGTTTAGTTTACGGGTAAAGCCTGCAGAGATGACTGGAAGTCTCCAAGTGTAATGAGCTTCTTAAAATAATGTAATCCTTTCCTTTATTATAAATACTGTCATATGCATTTCAATACCCAAGGCTTATACATTATCTAGTTAAGTATTCTCTACATAGCAACAACAGAAAGGCTTTCAATGTTGGCAATTCTTTACCAGTATGCTTATTAAAGCTTACTTGCATCTTACAATCTTGGCCAAGCTTACCTGATGGTCATTAAAGTATTGCTACTTAAACAAAGAGCAACAGGCACTTTGAGTGATAAGCATAAATCAACAGTACAAAAAATATGACAGAAACCAGACCATTCTGCAAAAATCAAGGACAGATGAAAAGCCACTCTAATACTTGTGTCTGCCTTGGATGGGGGGGGGGGTACTCTGCACACTTACACTGCATAACCAGTCCTTGCCTTGCTTCGACACATCCAGAGTCACTACATGGGGGAGTGGGGTGCAACAAGTATGTCACAATTTGAAATGTCTCTGGCTGACTGTGATGGCCCTGACACATGTGTCATACCTCTCAACCTCAGAGCAAGAAATCTGGACAAAGCCATACAAAGAAATGGGACAAAGGCCCAAAAATAAGGACATTTTTTTAAAATATTGCTCTTATAAACTTAGAAAGATAATAGAATAGGTCTTGCATTAGTATGAATTTTCTGAATGGTATGAAATCTGAAACTCAAATGTCTGTCATTATTTTCTAACTTGAGTCTTTAATGATTTGTCACAAATTTGCCAAAAAAACACAATTTTATGAAAAATGGACCAAAAATGTGATGTAAAAATATAAAATAGCCACACAATACAGCTGGGAACCTGTCAAAGAAGGGACACTTTAATATTAGTACTGCTAACTTGAGCAGCTGACAAAATAAAAGAATCTACATGCATTTCTGAAATAAAAGTAATCTATAATTCTGATTATTGGTTATTTCTTAATTGTAAACCCTCCACATTTTCTTCCAAAATTGCTATTTTGTGGAGGGATTATTAGGGGGAAGAGCAACATTTTGAGCCAAAATCAGAGACAGTTGAGAGGTTTGGCAATGCCTAATTCTATAAAGCAATTTATTTGCATGTACCTATCAACCCGTTAATGCAATAATTCTGGACAATGCCAAATATATTGGGGGAACATATAAACAGTACTAAAATTGCTTTTGTATAAACTGAGACAGTTGATAGAACAGGTCTTACTTTAGCATGCATTTTTCTGAAGGTTATGAAGTCTGAAACTCAATGTGTCATTATTTAGTGACTTAATTCCTAAATGATTTGCCAGAAAACCACAAATTTTATGAGGAACAAACCAAAAATAAGAAGCAAAAATCTATTCATTCTTTGAAAATCTGGACAATTGGGAGGTATAGTTCAGCTGGGGATGTCTTTAAGTTTGCCGTCCTTCCCCCTCACAAAATCATGGTCGAATGGAACCTTCCCCTTCAGCCATTCCAATGATCCATTACTTGGCTATTTCACTCCATTTTCTATAAACACTAATGTGCATACTGATTTACTTCTATGAAGATTTGGATTTCATTTTAAAGTTTTATTTTGCATTTTACAGCACAAACACTAAGACATCTGCTAAACAAACTTAGCATTAAAACTTCTCTGCCCTTGAAACATTCATTGAAACAGCATTGAAACCCACATTCAAAGAAAATACATTTTACCAGTGGCAGATAAAGATTAATTCTGGGCTGTTTTCAAATCATAGGCCCCTTGCATATGAAACATGCATGTGCTCTTTGATACACCTTCCTATTGTTTTGAACATTTTTCCAGTAAACAATGAAACAAAACGCATGCACCAATAATAACAAAACTGCCCAAATCAGAACATCTTTCCAGTAAACAATGAAACAAAATGCATGCACCCATAATGACAAAACTGCCAAGTTCAGAACATTTCCATCATAAAAGTCTACTCAAACTTCTACAGTCCACCATTATCAGTAAATATGCACAATTCTACAGTCCACCATTATCAGTAAATATGCACAATTCTACAGTCCACCATTATCAGTAAATATGCACAATCTCTGAAGAAGTAAAAACGTCATCTAAATAATTCCACATTAAATAAATCTGTAACTAATGAAGAGATTGCTACTAGCAAACACCTTTATATTTCATGGTTTCATCAAAAAATAAAGTGTCTGATGCCCCTGAGGAATAAATTGCCTATATTACATTAAAATGATAAGCTAGTAATATTGCAATAGGAAATGGATGGCAAACTGATAACAGGCTCATAGTTAGTATCTTAACTTTTTCAGCACAGCAGCATTCACCCCTTGTGAGAGTAGAACCAACAACCTTCTGCATCAAAAGCAAGTACACAACCTATTGTGTTATTAACAATGCAAGCTGACTTAGCATAAGCAGCACTAAACTTCTATTCCCCTGCAGCTTTCAGCTCCTTGTAAAATCTATTCAATACTCAACTGCATCTCAACTTCGCAGCACAAGAAATCTGGAAAGAGCCACATTTATTGGGCGGGGAGGTCAAAAGGCCAAAAACCAGGGACACATTAAACATTGCTTGTATAATCTTGGAAAGTTGCTAGAATAAAATGCAGTGTTACCACCATACATTTTACTGCCAAGGACCCTGTGCAAAAGAGTCAGAGCAACATACCACTATGCCAAATCACCTGCTTTGTGAAAGAAAAATACTGTGTTACCACCATACATTTTACTGCCAAGGTCCCTGTGCAAAACAGTCAGAGCAACATACCACTACACCAAATCAGCTGCTTTGTGAAAGAGAGAAAGACTGAAACTTAAATGACTATCATTTAATGAATTCAGTTCTCCCCATAGCTATCAACCTCTTACACAAAACACCTGGACAAACCCAGTAATGAGGGAATGCAGCCCTCAAACATATTCAGTGAATTCAGTTCTTGACATAGCTGTCAACCTTAGCACAAAAAACCTGGACAAAGCCAATAATGGGGTAATACAGTCCCAAAAATAAAGACAAATTTCAAATATTCATCTTATAAACTTAGAAAATTGCTAGAATAAAAGGTTGTGTTACTATGTATTTTCTGAAGAATATGAAGTCTGAAATTCAAATGCCTGTTAGATTTACTTCTGATGGAACAAAAACAATTTTCAGCAGAGGCCCAGGGAGAAATACTGCAGACACATGTCTTTGAAAAATGGCAGAACACCAGAACAAATCCACACAAACACAGGGATGAGATGCAGACTCCACACAGAAGGCACCCCAGGGAAGAATCAAACCAGAAAACCTATAGCTGTGAAGCAACAATGCTACCACTGCACCATCAAATATGCAAGGAATTAAACATTCAGAAACCTAAAGTCTGAAATTCAAATGTTTGTCAATTTTATTTAACATTTGTTAATCAGGACAATCTGACTTGGAACAAAAAAACAATTTTCAGCAGAGGCCCAGGAAGAAATAAAGCAGACATGTCTTTGTAACATGGGAGGACACAAAAGCAAACCCACATAAACACAAGAAGAAGATGCAGACCCCACACAGAAGGCACCCCAGCCAAGAATCAAACCTGTGAGGCAACAATGCTACCACTGCACCATCAAGCATTGCAACATTTTGAAACCACAGATATTATGAGGAACAGATCAGATCAAATATGAGGCAAAAATCTGCAATTTGTTTTTACAAATGGTGGTGGGTATGTAATTCAGGTCTTTAACACCTGCATACAAGGTACAGGGTTCAAGCCTGAGTATCTCTACCCACCACCATTTGTTCTCTCTAGCCACCAGTATACAGTAACTGGGGCATTACACACACACACCCCAAACTCCAGCAACTGAACAAACACCTACCCGGTAATCCATATCCAGCAAGCCCACAATCCAAACAACTACCTGAAGCCTTTGTCCATGAAGCCCGCTCACTGACAGTCCCACGAGAGCAGCTCAGTCCTCCTACTCATTGGTTCTGACTGCGGCTGAAGCAGTCCGGAGCTCCTCTGTTCTGTGCGGTCATCACCGCACAGATTCCTGGTATCTCACAGCAATGATTGCTGGGTACTTCTTTCTCCATATCCGTACTGCTGATAAAGGCAGTCTGAGTTGTCCGCACATGCGCAGAGGATCGGGACTTATGAATTGTTTTTTGGTTTACAGATTTTTTTTTTGTTTTTTTCTAGGTGGGTGGGCTGCAGTCCGGCAGTCTGATAGGATGAGCCGCCCCTGATATGGAGCAAGGAAAAAAAACAAGTCTGGAGCAACAAAAAACCCATTAGAATATAATGGGAACTATAACAATGCAACGTCACGTCCCCAATTGAGAGAGATATCGGAAGATGGTGAACAGGGGGCAGAAAAACAAAGTATGCCTTCAGTAAAGAGTCAACAAGCTGTGGATGTCTATCAAAGAGTTAATGAAGGACAAAGAACCTGGGCCCAGGTAACAGCAGAGAGTGGACATAATAAATCTAAAAATAACCGGCAGCCAAAAAACAGCTTTGTGAGGAAAGGAAATCAGAAGAAGTATTGGGGACAGAAAAAACAGTCATGGAAAACAAGTACAGTAAATTTTAAAATTATTAATTTATCTACTTGTGTTTTTTCAAGTCAAGAATGTTTAGCAGAAAAGGATAGAACTTTGCACCAGCTCAACGAGCAAATAAAGTAGAGACAATAAATGGCCTGAGAGACGATCTCAGATGTTGAAAAATTATGAAAGAAGTGATGTGTTACTTTACAGACCAAGCTGTTACAACCCTCCTTTATGTAAGGAGTTGGAAATGGTTTTGAGACTATGTGAAGCACAGATAATTGAATTATTAGAAAAGAAGGCTGAAAATAATTATTTTAATATGTCTATGAAAGAAAAAGATGCTTTAACAATTTGTTAGATAAAACTGATTTACTGCTGTTAAAGGCAGATAAAGGTGGGTCCTTGGTAGCAATGGACAGGGCAGACTATGAAAGTAAAATGAATTACTAACAGATGTTAAATATTATAAGAAAATTGATATGAGAGAAGTAAAAAAGGGGTATGCATTAATAGATGCATGTATTGAAGAATGGTTCCTAACTGGTAGGATAGATGAAAGAGTTAGGAAGAGTTTATTGACAACTAACCTCAAAATAAGTAAAATATCAGGAATACCTAAAACTCATAAAAACCTTAACAACCCTCCTTTAAGACCCATAGTAGCCAGTGCAGGTAGCAAAACCAAGGGCCTGTCAGTGGTAGATAAGCATTTACAAAAAGTAGTCTCTGTAAGTGAAACTTTTATAAGGGATAGTTTTGACTTCCTAAATAAATTAAAAGAAATAAAAGTAGAAGAAGAGGACTTTCTAGTAACATTGGATATAAAATCTCTCTACACAGTCACCCCCAATGAAGAAGGGATGGAATCTATGAGAATTGAATTATTGAAATCAAAGAAATGCTCAGCAGATACAGTAGCCTTAATAATGGGAATGATAGATATAGTACTGAATTACAACTACTTGTCTTTTTATAAAGAAATCTATGTACAAATGAATGGGGTTGTGATGGGTGCAGCCCTAGCACCCAGCTATGCAAATATGTTCATGAATGGCTGGGAAGCAGCAAATGTATTAGAAAGTAAGTATAAACAGTACATAGTTAAGATTGATGATGTTTTTATGGTAGGGAGAGGAATGTTGGACAAACTAGAAGAGTTCATTCAGTATATGAATAATGTGTGTGTATATGTAGATTTTACACACAATTATAATAAGAAAGAAATTAATTATCTAGATGTTACAGTATACAAAGAGAAAGAAAGTTTGGTATCTAAAAAAAACCAGTAATGAAAATATTACATTGACAAATAGAGATGAGAGAAAAAAGTAAAACAAGAAATTAATCTTGTATGAGACAATATAAGTACAGAACAGCAATGACCATACAAAATAGTGTAGATTTAGGAGCTATAAAAAGGATGATAAATCATAATTGGGGAGTGCTTAAAACAAATAGTGAAATAATTAACAAAATAAGTGAACAACCAAAGTTTGTGCAGAAGAGGGCTAAAAGTTATAAGAACTTCTTTCAAGTTAAACTAAATAAACCAAAGGAAGTAGCAAATAAGAGAGGGATGATAAGAGGCTTTAATTGTAATATGTGCAACTTTCTGTACACAGATTCCTCAGAAATAAAGATGAGTAAGAATGTGGTTAGAGTTCCAGGTGTTTTTAATTGTAAATCGAAAAATGTTGTATATTTAATAACCTGCCTGGATTGTAAATCCTTTTATAATGGCAGAACAACTAGATAGCTATATAAAATGATTTATGAGCACAAATATGCAATACAGAGAGGGGATGAAAAGAATGCTTTAAGCAAACATTATCCGTTAAAAAATTGTAAAAGAAAGTATAAATTCTTGGTAGTAGAGACCCTTCATAGTGATACTACTGTTATGAATATAGAAGAAGAGCTGGGTTGGCTAGATTACTTATGGCAGGACAAACTTAATGCCTGATTCCCACCAGGTTTAAATGACAGGGAGGAATTTGTTATGTATTTGAAAAGAAAGAGGCTCAAACATTAGTAATACTTTTTAAAAAACATATAGTGTAGTAGTATGTTGCATACCTCTCAACCTGGAAACATCAAAAATCTGGACAAAGGTCCATGAAAAAAGGTACAAATCTGTACGCTGATTAACATAACATTTGCATGCATAATTATCTAACCACGCCCACTCCAGTGGAATTGTGGGATACCAGCTTTCAAATGTAACCTGATGAACAGACAACCAAATTATGGCCCCAGAGCCCCCCACAGCCTTTCCAGTGTCCCATTACTTGGCTATTTCACCCCATTTACCATAAATAATGTAATGTGCATACTGCTTTACTTCTGCAATGATTATTAGGATTTCATTTAAAATGTATTTTACATTTTATGCACTAACACTAATAGACATCTGCTAAACAAAGCAATACAGTTTCACAATGAAAATAGTACTGGCATTAGAACTTATCTGCCCTTGAAACAGCATTGAAACCCACATTCAAAGAAAATTAATTCTGGCCAGTAGTGGGTAAAGATTACCTTTGGGCTGTTTTCAAATCATAAGCCCCTTACACATGAAACATACACATGTTCTTTGATACACCTTTGACTATTAAATTATATTCCTTGTATAATACAGCACACTTGTTAGAGTGCATTTTAAATTTATTGTTTTGTACATTTTTCCAGTAAACAATAATACAAAATGCATGAACCAATAATGACAAAACTGCCCAATTCAGAATATTTCAATCATAAAAGTCTGCTCAAATGTCTGCAATCCAGCAGTATCAATAAATATGCACAATCTCTGCAGAAGTAAAAGTCATCTAAATAATTCCACATTAAAGAGATCTGTAACTAATAAAGAGGTCGCTACTAGTAAACATTAGATTTAATTGTTTCATCTACAAATAAAGTGCCTGCTGTCCTTGAAGAATCAACCGCTTATGTTACATTAAGAAAGCTAGTATTATTTCAATAGGGAATGGATGGCAAACTGATAACAGGTTCATAGTTGCTAGGTAACTCCTCCAAAGGAGGACATTTTCAGGACTGCAGCATCCACCCCTTTTAAAAATACAACACAGTACAGTAGCCACAATCCATCTATATACTTTGGGAGTAGAACCCACAGCCTTCTGCATCAAAAAGCAAATATTCTACCTGTTGTGCTACTAACACAGACTTTATGTAAGCAGCACTAAACTTCTCTCCCGCTGAGGAACTATGCAGCACAAGAAAGAAAGAAATCTGAAAATTTATTGGTGGGAGGGACAAAGGCCCAAGGTACAGGGTTTGAACCTGAATAATTGTTACCACAAGGCATGGCTAACTGGGGCATTTTACACACACACACACACAGACACACACACACACACACACACACACACACACACACACACACACACACACACACACACACACACAGGTTAAAACACAGCAGCAGGCAGGTAAAAAGAAAACCAGACTAAGCTTGCAGGTCTGATCAATTAATTGCATAGTACACAGCACACTGAAAGCTAAATTAACTGCACAGTGCACACTGAAAGCTTAATTAATTGCACAGTGTATACTGAAAGCTAAATGAATTACACACACACCAAAGGTTAAAACACAGCAGCAGGAAAAAAGAAACACAGACTAAGCTTGTAGCTCTGATAAATTAATTGCACATTGAAAGCTAAATTAATTGCACACTGCAAAGCTTGCCTAGTAGTTGCAGCAGATAAACTGAAACACCCGATAAAACTGAAACTGCAAACGGGACTTACAAATGCAGCTTGCAGATAACCTGAAATTAAGTCATTTAACATAAAAAATGAGATTTACAAATGCAGCTCAGCAAAAAAACAGAAACGCACAGACTTCTGATAAATTAATTGCACACTGAAAGCTTTCCCAGTAGTTAGGCAGATCAACACATACACACACCCCTTGCCCAGTAGTTAAGGAGATCACTGGTTGCAGTAGATAAACTGAAACGGCCCCAACAAAGGTTAATGCACTTATGAACATCAAACACACCAGCAGGTAAACTGAAATGGGGCTTGCAAATAACATAAAACCTGAAATGCACGGACTTTGGATAAATTAACTACACACTGAAAGCTGCTGAAATGAGCAGATAAACAGAAATGGCACAGATAAAACTTGCATGCATACTTGCAGTAGTTAAAAAATAAAGAGAGAGAGATAAACTGAACAGTGTTACACATCTGAGCAGCAGATAAAACATAAAACTTGTCTTGCACACTTGCCCAGCAGATAAATGTGCAGGTAAACTGCACAACACTTTGCTGTGCACGGACCTCTGATAAATGAACTGCACAGCGAAAGCTTACACACCAATGGTTAATACCACAGACATATGAATGCAGCAGATGAAACCTTCCAGCTCAGCAGATAAAGCGTGAGCAGCAGATAAAACCTGCACACACACTTGGCCAGTAGTTAAAAATAAAGAGAAACTGAACAAGTCAACAGTTACAGCTCAGCAGCAGATACATCATACAACATAAAGCTTGCACACTTGCCCAAAGAGATAAATGAGTTAAGCAGGTAAACTGAAACAGCCCACAAAACAACAGATAATGCATATGAACATCTCAGCAGCAGATAAAGTTTTCCAAACACAGCTCAGCAGGAGATAAACTTGCACATGCACACTTTCCCAGTAGATAAACTGAAACGGGACTTACGAAGGCAAACAGTAAATATCAGCAGCAGCAACTTGCCCAGCTGCAGATAAAATAAAGAAAAACTGAAATGGCCTGAGTGCATGAACTTATGATAAATTAAATGCACACTGAAAGCTTAGGGACCTGTTTCTTACCTGAAGGCTGAGACTTGATGTGGGCAGATACGGCTGCCATTAGTGTTGCTGCCTGGTTCTCGCTGCTGTATTCCCCCTCGCAGCCAGCCAGAAATAATGATGTGAGTTCCTTGAGCTCAATTCCGACTGGCTGGTAGCCCTGACAGCGCTGACGTCATCGCGCACACGATGACGTCAGTCTGACAGCATGATTTTTAAAAAAAATAAAAAAAATTGAAGCAAAAAAATCGAAAATGAAGGGGTGCCAATCGAGAATCGTGGCACCCCTTCATTTGGACCCCAAAACTAGGTAAATACCGAGTAATTCGGTATGGTTGGGAGGTATGGTATGTTGGTGAAAGTGTTTTTCTTAAATGTTTTCAAATGTATTAAGTATTTTAGGAAATGTATAAAGTATTTCCTGGGTGTATTTTTAAATGTTTTTCTTAACTTTTTTGTAGTATTTTCACAAAGTTAGCTTTTTGAAAGTTGGAAGGAAGAGTAAGTGATATTTTAAAGTGAATGTATCATGTGATGAGTTTAAATCATGTGATAACTGAAGCCTTAAAAAAGGAATTTT
Organism: Protopterus annectens; assembly: GCF_019279795.1. NCBI lineage: Eukaryota > Metazoa > Chordata > Ceratodontiformes > Protopteridae > Protopterus > Protopterus annectens. The sequence continues at coordinate 772,724,304 of NC_056731.1, forward strand.
GTAGAAGTTAACCTCAGTCTGAAGAAGTGTCTGTAGAGTTGAAACAAAAGGGCTAAGTGGAGGTGATTTTATTGTTTTATTAAAGTGTGGTAACCTAAGAAGACACCAATATTTTCTTTATTTATCTACTTCTACATATGTATGGCTACTAATATCTTTTGTCTTGGTATATGTGTATGTACCTATATATAGCTCATATAGCGATATCTAAATATATGCATCTATATCTATAAATATATATATATATATATATATATATATATATATATATCTGTATATGTATATATATATATATATATATATATATATATATATATATATATATCTGTATATGTATATATATATATATATATATATATATATATATATATATATATGCATCTATATATATCATATATTTATATATATATATATATATATATATATATATATATATATATATGTATATATATATATATATATATATATATATATATATATATATGTTACAACTGCCTCATGTACACAGACAACCCTCTACTCCTACCATAAAACACTAACATATGCAAGAGATGCAATTATACAGCCAAACTGGAAACTAAGCTGTCTCCACCCAAGACTGGAACAGACAGTCAAGAAGAGAAGGTTAACACTTGCACCACACCTCCAGCCGCACACAGACCTATTAAAACAGCACTGGCAAAAAATACACATAAATACATAAAATCATACTCGGAGGCTCTAAATAAAAACCTGCAAAAGCATTGGAGACCTCCAAAGCAGACACCCAGACAACCTGCACTTCCCGTCACAAACCAGACAACACATAAAACACAAAATCAGTGTGCCACATAATCACAGCCCTTAAAGCGAAATAACACGCCTAACACACTAGTAATAGGTGACTCTATAGTCAGGCACACTGACGTCCCACTCACTAGGATGGACAAGCAGAAGGTTACCGTTAGCTGCCTGTCAGGAGCCAGACTCCACCACATAAAACAAGCACTCAGGTCACTCCAGAACAAGTACAAATATGACTCTCTCATTGTTCATGTTGGTGTGAATGACCTGAGCTGCACCTCCCTGGACTACATGAAAAGAGACATGAAAGAGCTCTCTGATTATGCAGCCCAGGCTGGTATGACCCTGACCCTGAGTAGCATCCTGCCCTCATCAAAAATTATACCTCAGTATAAAGAAAAAATGATTAATTTCAACAACTGGCTAAGCTTCTGATGTCATTAAAAGGGGATCCAGTGTCTGTCAGCCTGGGACGACATGCTTTACAAACCACGCTGCTTCGCAAGAGAAGGCATGCACCTGTCACTCCTAGGCTTTTGAATACTGGCCAAGGCTCTTGCTGCCCCCATAGTGCCTTTTTTAGGCAAGGCTCAAAAGTCAAACCCACCTCCATAAACAGCACAATTAACAAAAAACTGAGGGTTAAGCTACTCAACACCAGGAGTTTAAATCTCAAAATACATGCACTCAAAGCACTCATCAGTATGGAGAATGTCGACATCTGTGCAGTAACTGAAATCTGGTTCAAGGCTCCAGAGAGCACCTCAGCACTACCGGGCTACAACTCATACCACATGTTTTGGCCATAGAACACGGACCGAAACACAAAAGGAGGGGGTGTATCAATATTCATCAAGGATACCTACACCTCCAGGTTAGTGGCGCAGCATGATACCTCTGAGATCATCCATGTGCAACTAACATTGGGCAAATCTACAATGCATATTGTGGTCTGATACAGATCACCCTCCATGACCCAGGACCAACACTCCACCTTTCTAGATACACTGGAAAACATGAAGGTTTAACCGAACACCCTGATATTGGGCGATTTCAATTACCCTACCATTCACTGAGAAAACTACTTGACTACAAATTACCAGGCCCAGCACTTCCTGGAATTCATCAACTCAAATGCCCTGGATCAGCTGGTAAACTCTCCTACCAGAGGTGAAAACATATTGGACCTGGTCATCACCAACATGGGCGACAGGTGTTCCACACCGGAGGTCAACCCATCACTGGTTAGGTCAGACCATAAACTAATCACTCTGGATGTCCACACCCCCCACCACCCCCAACTAAGGAAACCACAGTAAAAAAACTTTTATAATGCAAACTTCACCTTACTTAAGACAGAGGTGGTAAGTTTCACAGCCCCCACGCTAAAGGATGACGCTGCCCAAGATGCAGAAACCTTTACAAATGCACTCTATGAGCACCTACAAGGATGCATGGATCATGCCATGACTCACTCCTCTAAGAGATGGAAACCAGTTTGGTGGAACCCTGCAATAAACAGGCTATACAATAGAAGGAAGAAACTAGTTCAGAAAAAAAACAAATCCTAAGAAGGAAAGACATCCCTGATCAGTATCCGTAAGAAACTAAGGTCCCTCATGAAATCATCCCAGGTTAACTTCAAAAGAAAAATAGCCAAGGATTCAAAAGATAACCACAAAACCTTCTTTAGCTATGTTAAGAATCTAAGTGGCAACTCACAGATATGCACTGAACTAGTGCAAAATAGCACAAAATATACTGAACCTACTGATATTGCCAACATCCTGGCAGATAGATTCCGTACAAACTTCACCTCCCTCTCACCTCTAAAAGGGCCCACACCAATACCGGAAAAGTGTAGTGTCCCAAAAATCACAGACGCACAGGTGAAAACAGCCCTTTCAAAAGCCAAAACCACAGCATCAATGGGACCAGATGATGTCCTAAGCTGCGTCTTGCACGAACTACAGAACAAACTAACCCCCCACCCAAACACGCTGTTCAACCTCAGCCTCTCCACAGGCTATGTGCCCATAGGATGGCACACAGCAACGGTTATTCCTCTCCACAAAGGAGGGGCCACAACTGACCCTGGTAACTATTGCCCCATAAGCTTGACTAGCCTGGTCTGCAAGGCTATGGAGTGCATCATTATGGAACTCATTACCAAAGACACTGGGAACCTCCAAACACTTGACCCGACCCAGTTCAGCTTTGTTAAGGGCAGATCTTGTCTACTAAACCTGGTTGACTTCTTTGAGACAGTCACCAAAGCCATAGATGAGGGAAAGGTGGTTCACACAGCCTACCTTGACCTCGCCAAGGCTTTCAACACCATTCCCCACTCGGGTATTACAGAAAAACTCACCAGCCTGAACATAACCCCCTACGTCACGAGATGGGTTGCCAACTGGTTTACAGACAGAATTCACACGGTAATAATAGCGGGCTCCAGGTCTGACTCTAAACCAGTCACAAGTGGTGTCCCACAAGGCTTGGTCCTGGGACCCCTACTGTTTGGCATATACTTCTCAGAAGTACAGGCAAACACAGGAGGACTATGGCTAACCAAGTTCACCGATGACTGCAAACTGGGAGCCATAATTGACTCACTGGCTAACACGGGACATCCTCCAAAAGGGCCTTACTGAGATGGACACCTGGTGTTAAAGTCATGGCCTCAAGCTAAATGCCAAAAAATGCATAGTCATCCCATTTGGGAAAAACAAAACACCCACGAATTACCACATAGGTGACAGCCCCCTTAATACAGAAGAGGTAATAAGAGATCTGGGGACCCAGGTAGATAGTAATCTCTCCTTTGACAATCATATTGCCAAAGTAGTTAGGACATCCTTCTATGTGGCCCATCTAATTACTAAATGGTTTGCATCTAGAAATAAAGAGGTTATAATGCCCCTCTACTCGTCACTCATTAAACCCATCATAGAGTACAATGCCCCATTTGGGATGTAACTCACAAGACACTTCCAACAGCTGGAAAGACCACAAAAGTACCTCACCAAGAGAATTATTGGCATCAAACTTATGTCTTATGCAGCCTGACTGAAAAAACTCCGGCTGTACTCAGTCAAATATCGCTTACTCAGAGGTGATCTCTGCCTGAGTTGCAAAGCCATGTCCAATTCAGAATTGATGGACATGCTCCACCTAAAGAAATCCAAGTCACTGTGAGCCATCTGCTCTAATGAGCTAAACCTCGTCACAACAATAAACAGAACATGCTGAAGGGATAGATTTCTGTCACAGAGACTCCCCATGCTTTGGAACAAAATTCCAAATTACATCAGCAAGAGCCCCTCACTAACACTCTTCAAGAGAAAGCGTGATGAGTGGATGGGTAACAGAAAATTCACCCCTGGTATCACTTCATTGTCTCTGGTTGACAGAGGATCAGTTATTTAATCAATGGGGTGGTGAAAGCCGACACACTCTGGCTAGGCTTATAAATACCCTCGGCCTAGTACCTACCTAAGAACCTATATATGTATGTGTGTGTGTATATATATATATATATATATATATATATATATATATATATATATAGATATATATATATATATATACACACACACACACACACACACACACACACACACACACACACACACACACACACACACACACACACATACATATGAACATATTTATCTATCTATATACAATTGATGTTATATGATTATTTGTGAGTTTTATATATATATATATATATATATATATATATATATATATATATATATATATCTACAATTAGCTGTCTATCTGTCTACATTTATAGATATATATCTGTCCATATGTCCATGCATGTTTGGCTCATATTTTGGCCTGTACTTCATTCTCTTGGCAATTGACATGGATGATTACAGCACTGAATTCAGTAACTAAGTGCCGACACTTTTGTGTTTCAGACTTTGTCTCCTTCTACAATATGTGTTCTAATACATATAACTGTGTAACTAGCAACATTTTAAATGTATTAGAACAGTAGTTGATATATATATCCCTATTTGTACCCACATTGTGGCACACTTTGTCCAGACTTCTTGCATTAACAAGTTGTGTGGTATGATATTACTACATTTCCTGCACTGTTGATTGATTGTGCTGATATGTTTGTGAAAACATCAAGGTTATGTATATCTGCCATGGTTTAGTGGTAAATCACCTTGTGTATGGAGTGCAGGATCCTGTGCTTGAACCTTGCAGAAGCAGTTTATTTTGTTGCTGGGCAGAGCACAGGCCATTGGATACAGAGTGATTAAGGCATTGTAAAGCAGTTGTAAGCGGGTTTGCGCAGGTTTGCACAGAGCTAATCACTGCCAACTGCCGGTTACAGTTTCTCATACTCAGTTAGCTATTAAATAGCTTAACCTGTGTAGACAGTGCTTACCCCCACACAAACAGGCTTAAACCCACTTACTGCTGCTTAAAAGTGTCTACTCCCACTTACCCCAGCACTAATTTCTTTAAAAGAAAGAAAAGAAAAAAGGGTGATAGGAAAGTGGTGAAAAAGGGGCACAAAGAGGGAAAGACAGTAGGCAAGATAGCTAGGGATGTGCAGGAAGGGTGTAAGGAAGGTCCATAGCTTCCCATTTCTCCTACAGCAACAGTTGTTCATATGCAATGAATTTGGAGGTACATATGAACACTACAACCCCTGTGAGAGGGGTGAGGACAACAATAATATGTTGTGATGCCAATTAGACCAAATTACATGTGTCCAGTGGACATATGTGCAAAATGGACAGCTATGTATGGGGCATGATTTTTTTTTGGGAACAGATTGCCCTTTTCTTTTAAGGTGAGGGTAGGATGTTGGGGAAGGAGAGTAGGCATGCTCAGGGAGGATAAGATGGGTAGGATGAAAGACATGACAGACAAGACAGCATACAGGGGTGGTATATGACACATGTGGGGGGAACACCTTGGATGGGGAGGGGTGTTTGGAAGTTGCAAGCCCATGAGCCCCAAATGGAAACAGTGGGACTGAGGTCCCCACCCATGGGCAGTCACCAGTGCACCTTCACGGCCACAAAGGTAGCTGTGGTGGGGGATATGTAGGAGGGTCAGGCTCACCCTCTAATTGTACCACTCAGCCCTCAAGCTGGTGTAGCCAGTCTTGAAAGCCCATATTGAGCTCCCTACACACCACGGCCCAGACCTGATGATGGGTGACATGTTCCTCTCTGTGACAACTCCCAGGGGTGGGGGTGAGCCCCATCCCCTGCGGCGGTTCCAACCAAAGGTGGCGCAGGGCCAATGGAGGAGGAGGTCTCAGGCTGGGCCCCAGATGTGCTGGTGCTTGGTGCCATGGTCAGGTGAGGTGGGACAGGTGGGTCAGGTGGGGCCGTCCTTCCCATACGAGCTATGTTGTAGCAGGTTTATGACAGATATGGGTTAGTAATAGTCAACAGCATTCAGGATTAGTTATAACAGCATGCATAGGTATTCCCATTAACCCAAAAACACCAGATTTAACACAGTTGCAGAGCAAGCAGAACACATGCATATAGGGAACAACAGTAACCATTACAACAGCATGCAGGTTACATTGATGGCAACAAGCCACCAATATGGGTGTATTTTAACATGGTACATGCATAGAAACACATTTGAATATTTATCATTTGGACATATGTCCCAACATATGTTTGGAGTGTACACATACCCATTGAGATGTGTCATTGTGTTATTTTTGCAGAAATGTTAGGGGTGAGAGAGAAAGATTCAATTAACAACATATATATCTTTGTAGTTTTTACAACATTCTTAGTCACTGCAGTGATCTGTCCCTTACATGTATTATTACACTACCCAATGGCCTTATATTGTACACTGGTATGTTTATAGATTATTATATACATGACCTGTGTCTTACATACAGGCATGACAGAATGCAGGTGTTAATGCAACATATGCAACTAGAGGAGTGGTTCCAGCCCAGCAACTTGTAGTTTATTGACCATTTTGGGTCAATTCCTGGCTCTTTTCAACCCCCTGCTATAAAGCCCATTTTTGCGCACTTTTGCACTTGTATATGACTCAGCACAGCTCCTTGTGGTGTCCTGCAGAGTTCTACAAGCAGCAGAGAGTGAAAGAGTGACTTTCCTTGATTTTTAAGTATTTTTTTTGGCTTCCGTTTTAATTACTGTATCTCGACTGCATTTCACCTAAACAACAGCTCTGCATATTGTTTATACTGTACCTGTGTTGATTCTAAACTGTTTGCACTTTGACAAGTTATTTTTGTTTAATTTAACTGTTAGGCTAACAGACTCAAGTGCGCTAGCCATTTTATAGCATTTACTGCTTGCTACTGTATCTTTTTCTTCTGTCTCTGTAAAAAAAAAGAAAAAAAAAAACAAAAAAATATCCTTGCTTTCCCGGCTTACTGAACTAGAATAGTCCAGTCTTCAGATTTTGCTGATTTCTGGGCTTTGTCATAGTTCCTGTGCTATCCATATCCTTATTTGGATAAGAGGAAGCTTATTTGTTCACCAGTGGGAGTGGGGAGCACTGATAAACCTATTTGTCCCTAGAGGAGTGGTTCCAGCCCAGCAACTTGTAGTTTATTGGCCATTTTGGGTCAATTCCTGGCTCTTTTCAACCCCCTGCTATGAAGCCCGTTTTTGCGTGCTTTTGCGCTTGTATACAACTCAGCACAGCTCCTTGTGGTGTCCTGCAGAGTTCTACAAGCAGCAGAGAGTGAAAGAGTGACTTTCCTTGATTTTTAAGTATTTTTTCTGGCTTTCGTTTTAATTACTGTATCTCGACTGCATTTCGCCTAAAAAACAGCTCTGCATGTTGCTTATACTGTACCTGTGTTGATTCTAAACTGTTTGCACTTTGAAAAGTTATTTTTGTTTAATTTAACTGTTAGGCTAACACACTCAAGTGTGCTAGCCGTTTTATAGCATTTACTGTTTGCTACTGTATCTTTTTCTTCTGTCTCTGTAAAAAAAGAAAAAAAAAATCCTTGTTTTCCTGCCTTACTGAACTAGAATAGTCCAGTCTTCAGATTTTGCTGATCTCTGGGCTTTGTCATAGTTCCTGTGCTATCCATATCCTTATTTGTATAAGAGGAAGCTTCTTTGTTCACCAGTGGGAGTGAGGAGCACTGAGCAACCTATTTGTCCCTAGACGAGTGGTTCCAGCCCAGCAACTTGTAGTTTATTGTCCATTTTGGGTCAATTCCTGGTTCTTTTCAACCCCCTGCTATAAAGCCCATTTTTGCACGCTTTTGCATGATTTTGCGCAAAGTTGCTCATAGAGCAGCATCTGGCAGCGCCAGTTAATCAAGTTTAAACTATTTCTGAGTCAGTAAAGTCTGCTCTTCAATTTTTCCCTCAGAACTGCTCAACTTGCAATCTAAACAGCATATTCTCTATCTGAAAAGCCCAGCACTTGCTCCTAAATCATTTTTACACAGGTAAAGCACTCTTAAACAAAAAGAAAGTACTTCATTCACCTAAATCCCCTTGAGTACCCATTTCCCTCTAGGTCCTTTCTGACTCAGTTACACAGCAATCTTCTACACTATTCTAGTATGTCGAAGGGTCAGTTGCTGGCGTCCTCTTCTGTTCAGCTGGTGAATCTGGGAATCTTGAGGCAATGTTACAATTGCCTCATGTACACAGACAACCCTCTCCTCCTCCCAACAAATACAAATATATGTGAGAGATGCAACTATATAGCCAAACTGGAGGCTGAGCTCTCTCAACTCAGTACTGGCAAAACCAGTCAGGAGGAGAAGGTAACCAAGCACACCACAAACCCAGTCTCACATAGACCTATCACAACTGCAAACCAAACACATAAACACACAAAACATACTCGGAGGCTCTGATTAAAAATCTACCAAAACAACAGAGGCCTCCAAAGCAGACACCCAAGCAACCACTACCTCAAGACATAGCACATGCAACACATAGTTCACAAAGTCAGTGTGCTAAACAGTCACAGCCCTCAAGGCCAAACAACATGCCAGACACACTTGTAATAGGTGACTCCATAGTCAGACACACTGATGTCCCGCTCACCAGACTGAACAAGAAAAGGGTTACAGTAAGCTGCCTGTCGGGCGCTAGAATCCGCCACATAACACAAGCACTCAGGTCACTCCAAAGTAAGTACAAATATGACTCAGTCATTGTCCATGCCGGTGTGAACGACCTGAGACGTACCTCCCTGGACTACATGAAAAGAGACATAGAGGAGCTCTCTGATTATGTAGCCCAGGCCGATATGACCCTGACCCTGAGCAGCATCTTACCCTCACCAAGAATGATTCCACAGTACAAAGACAAAATGATCAATTTTAACAATTAGCTTAATTACTGGTGTCATTCTAAGGGGATCCAATGTCTGTCTGCTTGGGATGACATGCTTGACAAGCCACGCTGCTTCGCAAGGGATGGCTTGCACCTGTCACCCCTGGGCTTCCGGATATTGGCCAAGGCTCTTGCCACCCCCATAGTGCCTTTTTTAGGCAAGGCTCAAAAGACAAACCTACCTCCTTAGAAAACACAAGTAGAAAAAAACTAAGGGTAATGCTGCTTAATGCCAGAAGTCTAAACCTCAAGATGCACACTCTCGAAGCCCTCCTCAGTATGGAGAACATCGATGTCTGTGCAGTGACTGAAACCTGGTTCAAGGCTCCTGAGAGCACCCAGCACTACCAGGTTTTACCTCATATCATGCTTTCCGGCCCCAAAACTTGGACCGAACCACAAAAGGAGGGGGAGTATCCATATTCATCAAAGATACCCACACCTCCAGGTTAGTGGCAATGCATGAAGCATCGGAGACCATCCAGGTGCAACTAACAATAGGGAAAACTGCCCTACAGTTTGTAGCATGCTACAGACCACCCTCTCAAACTCAGGAACCCCACTCAGCCTTCCTGAAGACACTGGAGAGTATGAATGTCTCTCCAAATACCATCATATTGGGAGACTTCAACTACCCAAACATAGACTGGGAACATTACTCAAGCCCCAACACCCTAGCCCAAAGGTTCCTAGAATTCATAAACTCAAATGCAGTGGAACAACTAGTCACCATTCCCACAAGAGGAGATAATATACTAGACCTGATCATCACAAACATGGGGACAAAATGCTCCACACCGGAAGTATACCCCACATTGGTGAGATCAGACCATAAATTAATCTCACTGGAAATCCACATCCCGCCCCCACCCCCTGCACAAAAGACCACAGTGAAGAATTTCTCAAAAGCCAACTTCACACTTCTTAAGACTGAAGTGGTATCCTTCAAGGCCCCTGGGCCAGTGGAAACCACAACCCACACCGCTGAATCCTTTATAAATGCCTTCTACGGGCACCTTCAAGAAAGCATGGATCATGCAATCCCAAATAAAACCAAGACCCATTCCCCCAAAGGCAGGCGCCCTGTCTGGTGGACCCCAGCCATTAACAAACTTTACAACAGGAGGAGGAAGCTTCTACATGACAGAGCAAAATCCCTAAAAGGGAAGGCATCTCTGATCAGTACTAGCAAAAAAGTACGATCACTCATAAAATCATCCAAGGCCAACTTTGAGAGACAAATCGCAAAAGACACAAAAGACAATCACAAGGCCTTCTTTAGCTATGTTAGAAACCTGGGTGTAAACTCCCAGATATGCCCAGAGTTAGTCCAAAATGACACAAAATACACTGAACCCACAGACATTGCCAACATTCTGGCAGACAGGTTCAGTGCAAATTTCTCCTCCCCTTTCCCCCCAAAAGGAGAAATATCTATCCCAGCAGAGTGTAGCCTTCCTAAAATCTCAGATGCCCAGGTGAGAGCCGCCCTCTCCAAAGCTAAAAACACAGCATCAATGGGACCGGACGGTGTCCTGGGCTGTGTGCTACATGAACTCCAAGAGGAACTAAACCCGCACATAAGGCTGCTGTTTAATCTTAGCCTTACTACAGGATACATACCCAAAGAGTGGCGTACAGCAACAGTGGTCCCACTCCACAAAGGCGGTGCTTCTATGGACTCTGGAAATTACCGCCCCATAAGCTTGACGAGCCTGGTCTGCAAAGCTATGGAAAGGATCATTATGGAACTCATAAACAAAGACATTGGGGACCTACAGACATTGAATCCTACCCAATTTGGCTTTGTCAAGGGCAGATCCTGCCTTTTGAACTTGGCCGACTTTTTTGAAACAGTCACTAAGGCCATTGATGAGGGTAAGGCAGTTCACACAGCCTACCTTGACCTTGCAAAAGCCTTCGACACAATACCCCACTCGGGCATTATAGACAAACTCACCAGCTTAAATGTAAACCCATATGTCACAAGATGGGTTGCAAACTGGCTCAAGAACAGAACCCACGGGGTCAGAGTTGATGGAGCCATGTCAGACTCTAAGCCGGTCATAAGTGGTGTCCCGCAGGGCTCAGTCCTGGGACCCCTCTTGTTCGGCATTTATTTTTCCAAGGTGCAGGCAAACATAGGAGGATTGTGGCTGACAAAGTTCGCAGATGACTGCAAACTGGGCACCATAATTGATACTCCAGCGGACACAAGCATCCTTCAGAGAGGCCTCATAGAAACAGATAATTGGTGCCAGAGCCATGGCCTTAAGCTGAACGCCAAAAAATATATAGTCATACCCTTTGGGAAAAACAAGGTACCCACAAATTACCACATAGGTGGTAATCCATTAAGTACGGAAGAGGTAATCAGGGACCTAGGGACCCAAGTTGACAGTAACCTCTCATTTGACACTCACAGTGCCAAAGTGGTTAGGAAGACCTTCTATATTGCCCACCTTATCATGAAGGGATTCACATCTAGATCAAGAGAGGTCATTGTGCCCCTGTACTCTTCCCTTATCAGGCCCATGATTGAGTACAATGCCCCATTTGGGATGTATCTTACCCGACACCTGCAGCAGTTGGAAAGACCCCAAACGTTCCTCACCAAGAGGATAAAAGGTCTCAAACATATGTCATATGCTGCCTGGCTGAAGAAACTCCAGCTCTATTCAGTCGCATACCGCCTACTCAGAGGTGATCTATGCCTGACGTACAAGACCATGTCCAATCCGGAATTAATGGACATGCTCCACCTCAGAAAATCCAAATCCATCAGAGCCACGAGAGCAAGAGATTTGAACCCCAACACAGAAATAAATAGGACGTCCTGGAGGGACAGATTCATAACCCAGAGGCTCCCTACACTCTGGAACAGAATCCCAGTCCATGTTAGGCAGAGCCCCTCACTACTCTCTTCAAGAGAAATCTTGACGAGTGGATGGGAGATCGTAGGGTTACCCCGGGGGTCATCTCTGTGTCACTACTAGACAGAGGCACAGTAAACTAAACCCTAAATGGGCATAGTATTCTCATCCTAAGGGGTGGTGAAAGCCACACACACACACTCTGGCTAGGCTTATAAATGGCCCTAGGGCAGATAGCCTAGTATGAACCTATGAACCTATGAACCTATGTTGATAATTGTTCTCATACACTTTGGGTGAGGTGCTAGAATGACAGGTTTGTTTTCATATACATTCTCTGAGTATGTACACATCTGCTTATCAGTTATATGTCATTAACAGCTGCCTACATTTCTTGGATCATCACACTGATTTTTCAGGGGAATAGGATACCAGGCTGGTGATGTGGGCCATTTATCTGGACATGCTGGAGATTGGAACAGTTGTGGGGTATGAATATTCATACAACCTCCTATTTGAACTTTCTAGCAAATTCTGTACAGTTGTTAGGTGTAATTATGCATACAGCTTTCTATTTGAACATTGTAACAAATTCTGTACAGTTGTGGGGTATGATTATGCATACAACTTACTAGCACTCCTGGGATTCAAATCTCTGCTGTGTGTGACAAATAAAATTACAGTTAACATCACAGTACACTGTGCTATCAGGGAATTGATGTGAGGCTTTCTACTGTTTTCTGTGTAAGTCTCCCTCACTTGTACAATATGACTGACCTCTTGGCATTTCCAACATTGTTATACAGAACTTCCTACACATTTTATCTGCATACCATAGTGTGGGTAGCATTGCTTAATACAACAGTACTATTTATAGTATGCAACAGTTCAACAACATATGACAGAAGAGTAAACAGAAGCACTCCAGGGGTTATACCTTTATTCACAGAATATTACACATTTATCCATCTATCCATAGTATACACAAGCTAGGCAATTATTAACCACTTAGTAGAATGAGTACTTACTCAGTACTGGGGCATTAGGCATCTGCCGAGACTCCTGGATCCACTGTTCCAGTACATCTCCCTCCACCGCTTCAGGTTAGCATGGTGGTGCCTGACCTGCTCACCAGTCCGGGGGATACCTGTGGCACTGGTGTGGTCACGGGTGAGACTGTCCCAGGCCTCCATTTTATACTGTGAGCTCTGGTACTGGCCCTGCAGTAGTCTCTGCTCATGGTGTTTTACCAGGAGCCATACCATGAATTTTGACTCCTGGATGCCACAGCACTGCACTCTAAATTGAGTGCCATCACCCACATCAGCCATTCTGCCTGTAGTAGGAAGCTACAACCAGTTATGGGAAGTATTCTCACCTGTGGGGTTTAAATGCGGCCAATTTCCCACACTTTTCCATGATTGGCCAGTTTTGAAAAGGCTAAGTTATGAGCACACCTGCTTACCTAATGTTGGCAGTGCTTAAAGAGGTATACCACTAGGCAGATTGAATTGTCTCCCCTACACATTGCTTACACTTACTAAGTTGCACTGTGCTGTGGTTAGCATTGCTTAATAGTTAATTAGCATTATATTTGCCTTTTGGCAGTGATTTATTATTTATTACAGGTTATATATGTGTCTGGTATCCGTGATATACACTGTATGGGGTCCTGGGGACTTCTACACTTTATTACAATAACACCTCAAATCTATGCTTACTGCAGTACTCCAGTTCATATATTTATATTCTGTGGCAGGTTATACAACATCACACTGTATATAGATTCAGTTCACATTTGGTTTGATTTTCCTGTGGTGAGGATTAGTTTTCTGATACCTCATTTATATTTATTGCTATGATGGCTTAGTAGTTAACTACTGTGACTGTGGTGTACAGGGTCCTGAGTTTGAGCCTTGCAGAAGCTGTCAATTTTGTTGCTTGGCAGAACACAGGCCGTTGGCTACAGAGTGATTAAGGAACTTTAAAGCAGTTGTAAGCAGGTTTGTGCAAGTTTGCATGGAGCTAAGCAATGCTAACCTCCGGTTACAGTTTCTTATACTCAGTTAGCTTCTACTTTGCTTACTCTTTGTAGGCACCACACAAACACACTTAAACATGCTTACTAGTGCTTATATATGCTTACTACTGCTTATTTGTGCTTAAACCTGTTTACTAGTGCCTTATTCATTATGACATGGACACTTCACATGTGCATTTAATGCAGTACTCCAGTTCACATTTAAATGTTATTTAGTAGGTTATATGGCAAAAAAATGTAAAAAAATGTTCATATACAGATTTCACATGGAAAATGGTAGGTGCTGCAGTGGGACTTGAACCGGGAATGCCTGCTCATTAGGTGGATGATGTGACCACTACACTATTGCTGTGTTGATTCATTTGCATATATCTTCTTTGTTATCTTCTTCAGCCTTTTAAGCTGCTTTAACCATAGCTAAGCAATGGGTACACCCGCACACTGCCGGTTAGCTGTACTCGGAGTTTAAAAAAAATAAAGTGGGTTCTTCTTTTTATTTTTATGTCCTGTTGCTGTTGTACACATGGAAGACTGTTGGTGGGGAAATGCAGACACCTATGAGTGGTCTCGCTCATTTATTTACACTTTCTGTTGTGCTGCTTTACAAGGGCATGTTTATTCTAAGAGCTCTACTCTCAGACACACCCCTGCACTCGTCCGTGCTCCATGTAGGATTAGGAGTTCAGGCAGCATGCCTTCATTAATATGCATGGCATGCTGCCGTCATCCTCCTAAACAGCTGCTTCCATGCAGGACTAGACTAGTCCTGCACTGAAGATTAGTAAATCAGGGGATATGTATTTACTGGATAATACTGCAATTGCTAATGAAAAAAAGGTCAGTGGTGTACTAGTACAGACTTAGACATGCATTTATTAAGAGACATTACAATGAATGTATGTCCTGTGAAAAAAGCCATCATCAAGGAAAATATGTACTCATTTTATTTGAAAGACTATCCCCCAGATTCTGCAGGCCTTGCATGGCATGCAGGATTAGTGCAGGAGCTTTAGCAGGCAATTTGTCTGCTGTACGATCCAGGAATAGCCTGCAGGGGTGTGCACGAGCACTCCTGCACTAGTTCTGCACTGACAGGAGAAATCCATGCAAATGAGGTACACTTCTGATCCAGAAAGCTGGAAACCGGCCATGCAGGTCTAGTGTAATCTCCAGAAATGTACTCGGTTAGTAACCGAGTACATTTCTGCAAATTCCAAATTGGAGCCATGACAGCTCCAAATAAAGGGTGCATATCAGTCAAGAGGCATGCCAATGGCCAAGTATAATTCAATTGGCATTGGAAACAGCTTAAAAACTAAAAAAAAAATCAACTTTTATTTTTTTTAGTCGATCTCGGCAGTTTAAGCGTAGGGCAGCGGCGAGCAAACGAGATCGGGGGAAATAAGGAAATAAACATAAAATAAGCATTCTAAGTAAAATCACTATTCTGCCACTAAAGTCAATAGCAGGCAGAAGACAACAATAGCCAGTGAGTAGTGGTTGCTAAGGGGGAAGCTCAGTTTGAGACATGTAACTATGCATTAGCAGGCACTCCTATGCAAATAAGGGGAATGATAGTGAATCCCAGTTTTCCTTAGTATGCTAGTCAGGTCCCAACAGTGTAGGAGCAGGAACAGTTTGTTGCAAGCCTAGGAGTTAACTGACATCATAGAGGGATGTGTCAAGCATACTGTAAGTGGATTGTAGCCCTGTGGCTCAGGTTTACTCCTAGCTAAGCACAGCTAAACAAGGGTGTGTGTCTGAGTCTGCCTAGCACTGTTTACATTGCCTAAGCGGGTGCATGAGCCATGCACCGGGTTTAAAAAAAAAAGGTAAACCAGGAAATAGAAGCTCTGTGCACATTTGAGCACTGTGGTTTCACGGTGCACCCCTGGGCTTAAACAGAAAGGCATTGGGAAGGGAAAATAGTAGCAGGAAGTTAATCAAGGATAACTAGCATAGCTGGCAGGTGAAATGTATCAGAATCAGCCAATTACACAGGCAGCAGAACAGCCCAGCCCAGAACACTATTATAAACTATGCAAACACCTTCCACTCTGGTTTTTCCCATACTCTACACCACCGGTGTATACAAGCAGGGAAGTTTTAACAGACAAAACAACGAAATGATAGCGGCTGCAGTAGCTATCATACAACAACTTGTAGAAGAGGCTGAGGGTGGTGAGGATGTGAATGCTGTTGACCAACCCACAGCGAGAAGACGAGGAAGAGTGTACAGACCCAGGGTAACCTACCAGGGGCTACATGAGTTGGAAATAGTGGAGCATTATAGGGTGGACAGGAACCTCCTACAGCAAATTGTTGAGCTGTGCCGGCCACGCCTGATACACAGAACTAACAGAGGGGAATCCATCCCAGTGGATACCAAGGTATGTGTAGGCTTAAGAATACTAGCTACAGGTACCTTCCAAAGGCCAACTGGGGATATGATGGGGATCTCACAGGCAACAGCATCCAGGGTACTCCACCAGTTCCTGGATGCTATGTCAGCACATGCCGGTGAGCATGTATATTTCCCCAACACCCATGAGGCATTGGCCAGCAATATACAACTGTTCCACCAAATAGCAGAATACCCTGAGGCAGTGAGTGCTATAGACTGCATGCACATATGCATCAAAGCACCACTCGGTGAGGGGGCTGGAGTCTACATCAACCGCAAGGGCTTCCCCTCCATCAACTGCCAGGTCGTGTGCGATGCCCAGGGCATAATAATGAATGTGTGTGCTGGATGCCCTGGAAGCTATCACAATTCCCACATCTGGCATCTGATGCAGCTGTACCAGGGATTTGCCAATGGGGACATCCCTCATGGTCACCTAGTGGGGGATGCTGGATACACACTGGAGCCGTGGCTGATGGCACCCATCAGAAATGCACACACACCTGAACAAGAACTCCATAATGAGGCACATGCATAGACCAGGATTATAATAGATTGTATGTTTGGGATGCTCAAGTCATGGTTCCGGTGTCTGGACACATCCGGTGGAGCCTTGCAGTACTCACCAACTACATGTACCCAAATTGTCATCATATGTGCCATGCTACACAATATGATCCTGCAGAAACAGCTGCAGCAGGAATAGCATGGGGCAGGGCCACACAGCGTCCCACCATTGCCAAGGCCTGCACAGCCACAGAGTGACTCACAGGAGGAACAATCTGAGTCTGCCCCAGTAGGCAGAAGGAGGCATGCCCAGTATGCCCTGGCCTTGGCAAAGAGGCAATATATAGCACATACACTGACACAGGAGGGATCCAGGGAATAACACCTCTCTTTGACTCTCACATACAATAAAAGGTATGCCAAACATGACACTACCTGTGCTTAACAATGTATAGGGAGTGTACTATGTGCATCCAACATAGGCATCTCTGCAGAACCACCCTCAATACTGGGACACCCACACGGTAAGTGACTCACACATGCCAGTCAGGGAGGTTCACATACCCAACAACAGTCTCAGCCAGCAGGACAGGTGTAGACAAACACAAACAGAGGCTATGCTATGGTGTCTGAATGATGCCTATGGGTACCCTCCCCCCTCAGGCCTACACAGACAGACTACAGCAGGTCAGGCAGTGGGATGTTAGTACTGAAGGGTAGAAAGTCTGAAATTAATATGTAATTCAATCAAAGCTAAGACCTGTAGTACACTGATATGCCCCTAGTCAGCATGATAGCTTAGAATACGGAATGAAATGGAGCACCTGAAATACCAGTACAGTCATAGCAAATGTGTACAAGTGTCAGGTGCCCCCCCCATCCTACATAGAAATGTAATAACAGTCAGGTGTTTCACCCAATCATGTGTGGAAATGTAGTAACAGTCAGGTGCTCTCCTCCAATCCTGTGTAGAAATGTAGAAACAGTCAGGTGTGCCCCCCCAGTCCTGTGTAGAAATGTTGAAACAGTCAGGTGTGCTCCCACCAACCCTACCTGTTTATGTAGTAATGGTCTGGTTTGCCCCCCCCAATCCTGTGTAGAAATGTAGAAATAGTTAGGTGTGCTCCCCCAACCCTAGGTATGTATGTAGTGATGGTCTGGTGTGCCCCCCCAATCCAATGTACACATGTCGTAACAGTCAGGTGTGCCCCACCACAACCCTATGTAGAAATGTAGGAACATGTATGTGTAGGTATAATACTAGTGGAGCACAGATGCACAGAGGTGGCCAAGGTAGCAGGATAGGTTGTAGCATCTGCACAATATGCAGGTATGTGTGTGTTAGGTTGGGGTGTGTTTCATATTGTGTGAGAGTGGTCTGTACGTATGCATGTTGAGGTAAGACCTGCTGGCCATTGCCCACTAAAGCTGATAAGCTGATGACAGGGACAAGTCCTCACAACTGCAGTGCCAAACACAATACCCACCAGTATAACACAAGCTAGCAGTAAGCCAATGCAAATATATGGTGGTAATATGAGTCACCATCTGAAAGACTGACATGGCATGGCTGTTGGGCTAGATATACAAGCAGTACACAGGGGAAAGTACCCCAGACATACAATATATATTGTGTCACTGTGAAATAGGCACACTCTTGGAATAGTACAAACAGGTATGCATCACATTATCTGGTCCTGTAGTCGGGGATACCAGTGTTGTCTGCTCAAACACTCGCAGATCACAAAGGAGGTAGGACTGATGTAGTAGGAAACAGCTGATGCACCTGCACATGTTAGCATAACAGGAATGCCCAATGCATATCTGTCTGTCAGAAGCAAGTAGTGTCCATAGCACACATGCACCTAGCTCACACAAATACCACCCAAAGTTAACTTCCTGGTTGTACCCCTGCTGTGGGGAATGGGTACAATGTGACCACAACTGTATATGGCAATAGCAAAAGAATGCAGCATGCAGTGCATGTGCCCCATGCAGGTGTGTCACCAGCTGGCAGTAGCACCCTGCCAGCATCCACACCACCAATCATAACTGATAGAAGGTATTGGGATGAACACCTAGCACACCTACCCTGTCACCCCAGGGGAATATACTGTATGGCGGTCTGAGACGATAGGACAGACAATGCAATAGTCTGCCACATCTGGCCCGCATCAACAGCCAATGGCCCACAGGCCTCTGCCAAGGGCCTGTGTCACACATGTACTGCCAATGCATGTTATGTCATGGACACCCAATTAACAACACAACACACTCCACACACGCCACATGCAAGGCCATGTGGACAAACCACAGTGACATGTCCACCATGTCCCACTGTATGAACTGTCAACCAAAACCAACACACAGCCATGATGGGGTGATAACCATAGAGAAAGTATCAGAGAATGCATGCATAATGTAAGGAAGAGGAGAGAATAACTGGGGGGGTGGGAGTGTGGCCAGCATGGAATGTGCAAGGTCCGACTCAAAGCTGTGTGCACACACTATCCCTGGCTGTAATCACATAAATGCATGCCTACATACCTGGCTGTACACCACAATAGGGTAATGTCCTGTCTCATGGCCCCTGCCTCTAGGTAACCTGTGTTAATCTGTACAGCTGTGAGGTATTGCCATAGCAATATAAGGCTATATTGTCATGTTGCTGGATGTACATGTATGGGATCCTCTTCCAGCACTATACCAAGGTGTTGAACTGGATACACTGAACCAGCAGCAAGTGTCGGCAGCACCCCCTCCAAGATGGCATAACCTACCATGAATATATAGGCGTCTGTCCACAATACCGCACACAGCTGCAGTCCCCCTTGCCCCCCAAGACATCACTGTGAGCAGGAATGCCCATCTGACAGTACATGAGGACAGAAAACATCACAGTGTATAACAGTACACATGTCTGAATATCTCTGCTCACAGCAGTACCATGTAGCTGAAGCAGCACAGACACAATCACCTACAGTACACAATATCCCCTGCACACTTTGTCCCCATATTGCCAAATGATCGACGGATACCCTGCAGAAACAGTTTGGGACCTGTAGGTGCGCAACGCAAAGGTCTTCACTGGTGTACAAACAAACTGGAATCGATCCACACATGCAGTACAGAAGGGCATACTGGGCATGCTCACACACTTAGAGAAATTAAGGCAATGTCAGACAACAACATACTAAAAGGTCATACTGGGCATGCTCACACACACACACACACACACACACACACACACACACACACACACACACACACACACACACACACACACACACACACATGAAGCCCATGTCTGCAAACAACAGTGGACCAGACATATCTGGCAGTTTTAGGTGTTAGTGCAGACACTCCTTGGTATGCACCACTCATGCTTTGCACACACCGTGGATAGGAATACAGACATATAGCCAAGGGCAACACACTATAATAAGCCAAAGGTAGATGTACATAGATGTGTGGCAGACAGTGACTGTGACAAGGAGCCATCCAGGTCTGTCCCACCCAGCACACAGCCAAATGGCTACAACCACATGAGGTTCAGATGTCACTCACTGTAGATACTAGCCAACGCTATCTGTCAGCAGTACCGACTATGTTGTGCAAGTGCTAGCTGTGCAACATGACTGTACAAGGAAGCAGTCATCTAGCAGCTGTATACACATACCTGTGGAATATGGCCCTGTGTGTGCCCACTTATGGTGTGTCAACCCCTACATGAATGGGTTATGGCCCATGCACACACACTGGCCTCCCCATAGCCCTACTATGAAAAGCCTGCTGAGGTCATCCACTGTGAAATACAGCTTTGGGAAGGTTGTAGCCCAGTCCTGATGTAGTGTGATACAATAGTTAGGTAGGAATTCTAATCCCAGACTTGGCAACTGTGTGTGTGTGTGTGTGTGTGTGTGTGTGTGTGTGTGTGTGTGTGTGTGTGTGTGTGTGTGTGTGTGTGTGTGTGTGTGTGTGTGTGTGTGTGTGTGTGTGTGTGTGTGTGTGTGTGTGTGTGTGTGTGTGTGTGTGTGTGTGTGTGTAGAAAACAATACATTTTAGGCTAGTCACACTCACTACACTTCAAATGCCCTACTTTGGCAATCTTGCTGATGCCATTTACTGTGAAATACACCTTTGGGGGAGGAGTACTCCAGTTATCCCTGTGGTGCGTCTTATGACTGCTTCATGCTATAGTGTAATATAGAACTCTGATAGGGTTCTATCCGCACACATGGTAGTTGTGGATGTTTTGTGTGTGTTTCTATGTCTGTGTAGGGAGCAATGCATTTTAGGCAAGTCACACTCACTACACTTCAAATGCCCTACCTTGAAAATCCTGCTGATGTCATTCACTGTGAAATACACCTTTGGGGAAGGAGTACTCCAGTAATCTCCGTGGTGCATCCTATAACTGTGTAGTGCTGTAGTTTAATAAATTAGTTAGGTAGGAGATCTAATCTCAGACATGACAAGTGTGTGTTTGCAATTCGTATCCTGTGTGGAGGTGGTTGTGAGTGTGTAACAACTGGAGTCAATGGGGAGTGGGTTTTGCAAATCACTTATATGGTGGCCCTAGTATATATCACAATGTCCACCGTACAGGGATAACAGATGTGAAATAGCTGAGAAGCTGGGGTACATATCCATACCCCTACATTTGACATCAAGGCCAGATGAACAAAGTGAGCGACCTTAGTATTACCCAGATAACACTTTCAACCCATGTCTCATACACACACACACACACACTTGCCTAGGCAACAGCCGCTATATTGGTAGTACCCTGCATATTTCCCACTGATAGTAATGATGGTATAATTGCAGTGGGCTACAGTGGGCATGGCACCCCGACCATCAGTCCAATAGGCATATACATGCCGACAGTGCACTTTCCCCATGTTCCCCATTGGACATCTGCAACATCTGTGGTGCCTTCAAATGTGAACCACAAAGGACATACCATATTTGAAAACATGCCCTGTATGGACAGATGCCACTGACACCAGGGAATACCGGTATCATGCTATCAATGTAGGTACTGAGTCAACCTGCCATCCATTAACAGTTACCGCCACATGAGGCCAGGACTGGCACATCTGATGATAACAATCTGTGTAAACAACATGGGTCAGACACCCTAGGTACAGTTCCACATGTCACTGTACATGCATGTGGGAGGTGTGCACATCCCAGACACCGTCCATGTCATGGACTAAGGAACACATACATGGCAAGCAATGCACAGCATTGGCCACATGCAATAGTCACTCAGGTGACTGGATGATGAATACAATACCCACCTGTGTGGTCAGATCCAGACACTACACCCCTGAGCCACAATGAAGACCATTGTCATGTGGCCTGATGCCAAGGTGTACACATCACCTAGCCTTGTATAGCCATCTGGCACAGTCGACCATGACACACCAGTGCAACAATGCACCCATGCATGTCAGTACTGGCACCTTGTGTCTGTGTTTGTGTTGTATGATGCGTATGACCACATTCACACTCACTACAACCCCAATGACATACTGAAGCATGCTGTCTGATGTCAGACACCTCAACATACCATTTGCCCATATAACCTCCATATGACCCATGTGGTGCATGTGATACCAGCACTGTAATGTGTTGTGGAAATCCCACTAGTGATGATTTGTATTCCTGGCCCTGCCAAGTGTGTCAATGTATGTGCATTCCTGTGAGAGTGTGGCTGTGCTGATGCTGGCACCTGTTCATGTGGATAAGCATGTGTACTACAACTACCATATGGCTACCATATCCCTGTTGCAAATGTCACTCACCATCACATATACGTTTTGAGGGCTCTTCAACATGTAACCTATGTGGCGCATCCAATAACTGCATAGACATGTGATAGCATTACATAGTCATCAGGGGTTTGATACCCTGTGCTGTTAGGTGTGTGACACAAACATGCTCATGTATACTCTCCCACCCATCCCTGACTATTCTTTGCCTCTGTCTGCCTCTCTCACTCCCTCACTGGTGGATGTGGAGACTTACACTTGCTGTGCTTAGGCAGCAGCATGTGTATTTTAAGTGTTGTCCATGATCAGCTGATGGCCTCTGCATGAATTGCAGCCCTCCTCTAGCTGATTGCATGTGGAAGAGCTGTGGTAGCATTCCCATTGCCAATTGCATGGAAACATACTCCAATATCTAAGAACATTATGTTGGTGTTGGGCCTTTACATTCACTGAGAGCAGGAACTCAATCCATTGTTTGGCAAACAGCATCTCAGATGGATTGGGGATCTACCTCTAACAACATACACTGTGGAAACAGGGCAACACACAGGAGGGTGATGTGCCTGGGTTGGACTATATGTTTGTATAAACATCAGTGTTATGTATAACTGAGATGGCTTAGTGATAAATTACTCTGGCTAAGGTGTGCAGGGTCCTGAGTTCAAGCCTTGCAGAGGCTGTTGAGTTTGTTGCTGGGCAGAAAAAGGGCAGTTGGATACAGAGTGATTAAGGCAGTTGTAAGCAGATTTGCGTGCAGGTAAATGCTGCTAACTTCCAGTTGCTGTTTCTTATAATCAGTTAGCTTCTAAATTATTTAACCTGTGTAGGCATTGCTTACTGCAGCGCAAACAGGCTTAAACCCACTTACTGCTGCTTAAAAGTGCTTACTCCTGCTTACCCCCGTGCTAATTTCTTTAAAGGAAATGAAAAAGGGTTGATAGGAAGATGGTGAAAAAGGGGCACAAAGAAGGAAAGACAGTAGGGAAAATAGGTAGGGATGTGCAGGAAGGGTGTGGGGAAGCTCCATAGCTGCCCAATTCTTCTACAGCAACAGCTGTGCATATACATTGAATTTGGAGGTAGATTTGGACACTCAAACCCATGGGAGAGGGGTGAATACAAAAATAATAAGGTGTGATGCCAATTAGAGCTGATTACATGTGTCCAGTGGACATGTGTGTGAAATGGACAGCTCTGTATGGGGCGAGATTTTTTTGGGGGAACAGATTTCCCTTTTTATCTTTTGTTTTTCAGGTGAGAGTGGGATGTTGTGGAGGGATAGTAGGTATATTTGTGGAGGTAGGTTGGGTAGGTTAACAGACAAGAAAAACAAGATGCATACAGGGTCAGTATGTGACACATGTGGGGGGTAAATACCTTAATGGTGAGGGGGTGTTGGGAAATTGGAAGTCCATGAGCCCCATAGTGGAAACAGTGTGACTGAGGTACCCACCCATGGGCAGTCACCATTGCACCTTCACAGCCCCAAAGGTAGCTGTGCTGGGGGCTGAGTTGCAGAGCCAGCCTGACCCTCTAGTCATGACACACAGGCCTCCAGCTGGTGTAGCAGATCACCAAGATGCTGGTTGAACTCACTATGCACCAAAACCTAGACCTGGTAATGGTTGACAGGTTTCTGTCCGCGCCCACTCCCGGGGGGGTGGGACTCTTCCCGTGAGGCAATTCCACCAAAAGGTGGTGCAGGACCAGCAGACAAGGAGGTCCTGGGTTAGGCCCTAGACAGGCTAGTGCCCGGTGCCATGGCCAGCTGAGGTGGGACAGGTGGGTCTGTTGGGACCAGCCTTCCCAAATGTGCTATAGTGTTTAGAGTTTATCATCATATGTGGGTTAGTAACAGTCATCACATTCCAGGGTTAGGTATAACAACATGCATAGATATTCCCATTAACCAAGGCACCAGATAGGGAACAGTTGCATAGCAAACAGAACACATGCATATATGGGCCACAGTGGTATTAAGAACAACATGCAGGTACATTAATGGCACCATGCCACCAATGTTGGAATAATTCGATATAGCACATGCATGGGAACAATTAAAATATTTATCAAACAATATGGTATTATCAGAACATTGGAGTCATTACATACCGGTTGGGGTGGGTATGTTGTTTATTGCTAGAGATATGGTGGGGGGGAGAAAGATGTGAATTAATAACTAGTATATTCCTGTAATCCACATTACTTTCCTACTCAGTGCTGTTATTGGTACCGTACTTGTCATACTACACTACCCTATAGCCTTAGTTTGGAAAGTGATATGACTGTCATCATCATTATACATGAACTGGTTTTACCTGCAGTATACACCTCTTACCTGGTATACCTGTGGAGGGAATGCATGTCAACACTAACTGACTGTTTCTACATGTACTCCCAGATTCCGGGTTGATGTTGTGCACATAGCTATCCAACTCTTTCTGCACAAACTCTGGCCATGTGTTGACCACATGCAGTGTGCCAGGACATATCTAGAATATTGCCTTCTTCAACCTTTAGTGACTTGACACACGCATATACATGTTTTCCAACACAGTTATATTATGTAGCACAGCGTGGGTGACAGTGATCAGTGATACTTTATTATTTAGAGAAACTGCAACACTCACAATTCCTTACAATACCAGAGTAAACAGTACCAGTACAGGGTATAACTTGTTTTATTTCTCAGCACAGCACAGTGCTCGTATCTGATGTACCTGTGGGAGCAATGTTTGTTAGCACTACCTGAATGTTGCCACACAAAGTTCCAGATTACACATTAGTATTATGCACATACATCTCACTCTGTTACTGTACACACTCTGGTCACAGCTTGACAACATTGGGGTGTAGATAAGACATATATGGCTTATTACTCTCCTAACAGTTTTGGGGGTTGTTACAGTGACAGGTTTGTTCACATAGATGTTGGACAATCACTTGTATTCCCTGTTTGCTGGCTAAACATCTGGGATGATCCCACAAACTTACCAGGGGGACAGGGGGACATGCAGCAGATATGGGCCCATACACTGGACATTCTGGTCTCATCTGTACAGTTGTGGGGTATGATTCTGTATGCAGCCTACTTCCATTCCCAGGATTCAGACCATGGCTGTATCTGCTACAACTTAAATACTGTCCATCAGAGTTGTGTGTGCTATATAGACATTGCTGTATATCTCCTGTCTGCTTTCTTTGTTATAATTCTGTGCTTTTGCATTCTGACCTTGTATTACAACACTCTTATACAGATTTCCTAGTCAGTTATATATTGTAGTACAGTGTGGGTGACAGTGATGAGTAATGTCTCATTATTCAGAGCAATTGCATCAGTCACAAAGCCATACAATACCAATGTAAACAGTACCAGCACAGGGTATCATTCTTGTGTTTCTGAGCACAGTGCTGGTATCTGACAGACCTGTGGGAGAAATGTTTGTTAGCACTACCTGAATGTTGCCACACACAGTACCAGATTCCACATTACTATTATGCACATAAATCTCACTCTGTTACTGTAACACTCTGGCCATAGCTTGACAAGATGGGGGTGTAAATGGAACATTTGTGGCTTCTTAGTCTCATAAGGTTTTGGGGAGTACCTAGTGTGCCAGCTTTGTTCTCATAGATGTTAGTCAATCAGTTGTATTTCCTGTTTGCTGTCTATACATCTGGGATCTTCCCACTGATTTCCCAGGGGGACAAGTTGACAGGCAACAGATATGATCCACTTTATTGGACATTCTGGACATATCTGTATAGTTGTGGGGTATGATTCTGTATGCAGACTACTATCAATGGCAGGTTTCTAACCATGACTGTGTGTGCTAAAAATACAACAGTTCACATCTTAGTTGCAGGTGCTATTCGGGTTTTGTTGTGTGCCTTTTCCCTGTTTTCTGTCTATGTGTCTCTCATTTGTACTAAATGGCCTCTGGGGATTAAACTAGTCATATACAGGCATTCCTACACATTCTATTTATGGTGCACGGTGTGGGTAACAGTGCTTAATACAACAGTACTATTATGTGAATGCAAATTTACATTACCATATGATACCAGAGTATACACATGCAGTCCAGCAGTTAGACCTTTATTGTCAGGCTATTGCACTTGTATTTACATACATACTATATGGGTCTCTTCTTGCCATATTCTCTGGTGTATGCAGTACTTGCCTTAATCAATACAGGTTTTATACAGGCAATTAATTTACTAATACTTTTAGATTTATTTACTATGACAGTACATGCAAGAGTATTACTTACCTGCCTCACATTGCAACCTCTCCAGGCAACTTCCATGGACCTCCTGGTTCATGTCCCACTCGATTGCAGCTGTGGAGGACATAAGAGGAATATTTAGCCATACCTATCCATGATATACATGAGCTAGCAATTATTATACACATAGTGGGGTGATACTTACACACAGCTGGGACATCCCCTACCATTCTAACCTCTTGGATCCACTGCTCCAAGAGGTCCTCCTTATGCTGCTTCAGGTCAGCATAGTGATGCCTGACCTGCTCACCTGTTCGGGGGATGCCAGGTCATGGCCGAGACGGTCCCAGACTTCCGCCTTATATTGGGAACCCTGGTACTGGCCCTGCAACAGTCTCTGCACATGGTCTTTGACAAGGAGTCCTGCCATGACTCTGGACTCCTGGATGCACCAGTGCTGCACCCGAAAGTGCACAGCCTCCCCCCTTCCTGACATGGTGCCTACAAGAGAAGCTACAACCAATTATGAGATGTATTCCCACCTGTTGGGTTTACATAGGGCTGATTCCATGCATTTATTCTTGATTGGCAGGTTTTGATAAGGCTAAGCTATAGGAAAACCTGCTTACCTAAGGTTGGCATTGTTTAAAGGAATATAACACTGGGCACATTGAGTTAGCTGGCCTTCGCATTGCTTACACCTCCTAAGCTGGCCTGTGCAATGCTTAGCATTGCTTACATTAGACTTTGCATTATATTTTCTTTTTGGCATTGATTTATTACTCATTACAACTTATATATATGCCTGGTATCCATGATTCATGTGTACGTACACTGTATGGGGTCCCTGTGATTTATTGGGGTCTTCAACAATCTATTACAATTACACCTTACTTCTAGGCTTACTGCTGTACTCCAGTTCACATATTTATGTTATGTAGTGGGTTATGGAATATATGACTGTATACTGAATCCTTTCACAGGTTCAGTTTGATTTTACTATAGTGAGGACTTGTTTGCTGATACCTCATTCTTCTGTACTGCTGTGATGGCTTGGTGGTCACCTGCTGTGACTGTAATGTATAGGGTCTTGGGTTCAAGCCCTGCAAGGCTGCTTATTTTGTTGCTGGGCAAAACAAGGGTCATTGGATGCAGAGTGATTAAGGCACTTTTGAGCAGTTGTAAGCAGGCTTGTGCAGGTTTGCACAAGGGTAAGCATTAATAACCTCCGGTTAATGATGCTTACAGAGAGTTAGCTTCTAAATTGCTTAACCTGTGTGCTTATTGGTGCCTAAACTTGCTTACTAGTGCTTTATTCATTATGACACTGACACCTCACATGTGCATTTAATGCAGTACTCCACAAATATATGTTATTTAGCTGGTTATGCAACAAAAATATTGGTTATAACATGCTTTGCCATGTAAAATGGAATGTGTTGCATTGGGACTCGACCCAGGAATGCCTGCTCATATGGCAAATGCTCTGCCCACTACACTATTACTATGCTGCTTCATTTGCATTTGTCTTCCTTGTTTTTCTCTTAAGCCATTTAAGCTGCATTAACTGTAGCTAAGCGATGGGCACACCTGCACAACTACCGTTAGCTTTAATTAGATTTTAAAATTAAAAAAAAAGGTTTGTTCATTTTATTTGTAATTACTTCTGTTGTATAAGAGGGGGTATGTTGGTGGAGATATGCAGACACCTATGAGTGGTCTCACTCATTTATTAGCCCTTTCTGCTGTTCTTCATTGCAGGGGCATGTATATTCTGAGAGCTCTGCTCTCAGACACACCCCCTGCACTCTTACACGTTCCGTGTAAGATTAGGAGCTCAGGCAGTTCGCCTCATTAATATGCATGGCACGCTGCTGTCCTGCTCTTAAATGGCTACTTCCATGCAGGGCTAAGCTAGTCCTGCACAGAAGATTAGTAAATCTGGGGGTAAATCATTTGTGTCTAGAACTTAATGCACAAAGCTGACAAAATAATAGTTTTCTAGATACTGAGAAAATAAATGTGTAACAGAATGCTTAAATGACATCAGGAAACAGTAAGGTAGAAAGGATCAAGGGATATCATATATTATCCAGCTATGCTGACCCAAAACTAGTAGTGCAGAGTTGCATTATCTTCAGTTACTACCATAAAAACAATTCAAAGGAAGAGATGCTAACATATCCAGTACTAGGTTGTCTAAGGTGTCTGGTGGCCCCTGATTTTTCCATTTCAAAGAAGCTATTTGTCTTATATGTGTTGACTTGTATTGCTCATCAAACTAACAGGCACAATATGTAGAAGTTTTGGCAACTAAGGATATGCTTTGTTGATTGCTCTTTTAGCTGACCTGTGCAATGAAAACAGTCCAGGATCAGTACCAGTTGGGATTAGGAAGTTTTTTTCTCTTTCCATAAGGTTGTACAATCTCAGAGTTGGTTTATATAAAGTATCAGTGATGCTGGGGGTACAGCCCTTTTTTAGGGTCCAAGGGAACGTGTCCCCCCTTCAAAAATATATATTTTTTCAAAAATGCATTTTTATAGATAATAGATTATTTTCTGCTAACTGTATGAAGCTGATATACATGCTTATGCTGTGTGTTGTTAAGGATGGGTTTCATGATTTAGTTAGCCTTATCAACAACTGTGCATTTATGATGAAGGGTTCCCCAAATAGTTGCCAATGATAATACTAGTCAACCTCTTATCATAAATGTTTTTATTGTCAAGATCTCGTCCATCCTCATTGGTCCTGGTCCTGCTTGCCACTCAAATGGCATTGCATCATCACCTCAGTCCTCATGGCATATGTGTTGAACCTACAGTACAGCTAAGCTTGACAGAATTATAACTAAACAAGGAATTTCTGGCCTTGATCAAAACAACTAATTCAAATAAGTGGTGAAAGTAGCCCTTCAGGCAAAGGATAACCACAAAGCCTTCTTCAATTTTGTTAAAAATCTCAGAAACAATACCCATCACTGTGTTAATAGTAAAAGATATTGCATACTTAGACCTAGATAGCATAGTCATTGTACTAGCAGACAAATTTAGCTCAAATGTCACCCCCTTCTGCCCTGGTCTTCTCAGATCATATACCCACATATTTAGATACCCTTCAAATCTCCAATGAATGAGTTCTCAGAGTTATATCTAAGGCCAAGAACACTGGATCAGTGGGGCCAGACAATGTACCAGGCTGCCTACTCACCAGCCTGAAACATGACTTTTCACATCCCTAAAAAGCTATTCAATATCACCTTCAAAACAGGCTTTATACCATATAAATGGAGGACAGCAACAGACATTCTCTTGCCCAAAGGAGAGGCTTCAACAGGCACAGGTAATTATAGACCCATACGCCTGACCTGTCTCATCTGCAAAGTAATGTAAAGGATCATCATGGAATTACTAAATGAAGATACAGGTAACCTACAGAAGCTTGACATGGGATTACTAAATGAAGATATAGGTAAATTACAGAGGCTTGACATGGAATTACTGAGTGAAGATATAGGTAACCTACAGAGGCTTGACATGGAATTACTAAATGAAGATATAGGTAACCTACAGAGGCTTGACATGGAATTACTAAATGAAGATATAGGTAACCTACAGAGGCTTGACATGGAATTACTAAATTAAGATATAGGTAACCTACAGAGGCTTGACATGGAATTACTAAATGAAGGTACAGGTAACCTACAGAGGCTTGACATGGAATTACTAAATGAAGATATAGGCAACCTACAGATGCTTGCCATGGAATTACTAAATGAAGATACAGGTAACCTACAGAGGCTTGACATGGAATTACTAAATGAAGATACAGGTAACCTACAGAGGCTTGACATGGAATTACTAAATGAAAATACAGGTAACCTACAGAGGCTTGACGTGGAATTACTAAATGAAGATACAGGTAACATATAGAGTTTACTAAATGAAGACATAGGTAACCTACAAAGGCTTGACACAGATTAGTTTGTATTTCTTCAAATAATTCACTAAAGCAATGGGTGACGACAAAATAGTGCACTCTGTTTATTTAAACCTCACAAAGGAATTCAACACTATCCTACACTCATGTATCATAGATAAATTTTCCTAGCTAAATGTCAATCCATATTTAACTCATTATATATCAAATTGTCTTACAAATATTCTTCAGGAAGATTGGATTCATAGCCCTACCTCCTCCAAAACACCTGTCATTAGCAGTATACTGCAGGCTTCAGTCCTTGGACCTATTATCTTTGACATTTAATTCACAGGGATCAAATCCATTATTAATAGTTTGTAGTTGACCAAGTTTGCAGATGACTGCAAACTTGGTGCCATCACAAATTTCCCTGATAACACGAAGATCATCCAAGAGGACCTATCCTGAACAAATTGCTGGTGTCAAAACTATGAACTAAAACCCAACGTCAAGAAGTGTATAATCATATCCTTTGAATAGCATGACTTTCCCTTTAACTATCATATTGACAACATGTCCCAGAAAATGTATCCAGTAGTTAGGGCTTTGGAAACCTGTGTTGACAATGAACTGTCCTTTGATCACCATGTATCCACTGTTGTAAGGAAGTCCTTTTTAATTTCCTAGCTTATATCTAAAGGTATTCCATCCAGATCCAGGGATGCAGGTGTTCATCTGTGCTCAGCACTCATTAGGCTGATCATTGAGTATAATACCACTTTTGGTATGTACCTGCCCAAACACTTATAACAACTGGAATGATCACAATGCTTTCTCTCTAAACAAATCAAGGGTCTAAAGCATCAAAACTTTGCAGATCATCTCAGTGCCTTGTCTCTTGTCTCAGTGTCCTACAGACTACTGAGAAATGGCTTCTGCCTCACAAACAGAGTTTCAACAGATCCTATTCTGTAAGACCATTTACACATTTACAAGTCCAATGGTATCATATGCACCTACTTAAGGGATCTGAATGTCTTTTGCAAAATAAATAGAAAATGCTAGCAGGATAAGTTTACATCAGAGAGAATGCGCTTTTTGCAACTGTCTTCCACTCCACATAAAGCAAAGTACTTTGTTTGCTCTGGTCAAATATCATTTAGATTAATGGATAGGTAACTGCAAATTCACCCCTGGTTTAGCACCCCTGTTCTTCATGGATTGCTCATTCCATCTCTGGATTATTCATATACAAAATATAAGGGCTAAATGCTACCATGGGATAGTAAGGCTAGGCTTATTAAGATCCTCACAGATCACTAGCCTAGTAAGAACCTATGAACCTGTATGTCTATCCCATCACCAGATACTCATAAGTGAACACCTCTCACATGTAAGTTTCCATGATTCTTTAAGTAATCCATCATGAGGGGAGATTTTTGATTCGTATTTGTTTGCTACTGCTGCTAAACCAATTTTCTAAGGGTAATCTATGAGAAGCCCAAAGCTCCAGAAATCTTAGCAGTAAGGGTTATAGGGCAAATAGACAACATCAAAACTAGATGAAATTCTCAAAACATGTCATTAAACTTATAATATATTTAATTGATCTTCATTCATTATAGCATTGCAAGTATTCAGTTTTATAAGACCCGATATTTCTTTTTTTTTCCACTTTGTATAAATTAACCACTTCTTTAAATGTAAATTATCAAAACTCTCCAGCACAGTTACTTGCTGCTTCATATCAGCCATTAAAGGTCTTTCAGGACCAAATTTTAATTATTTCTGATGACATATTCCCTTTCAGTCTAAAGAGTCAGTCCAATGATATCCCAAAGTTTTAAATTTTCTTATTACTGGAGTTGCACCCTTTAGACACTATGTACATCAATATTGAAAAAAGCATATTTATCAGTTAAAATAATGGAAACGTATTATTTCAGCTGAACAATGATGACACAATGGAGTAGCATTGTCATATCCTAGAAAGATATTCTCTAGTGTGACTCTCAGCAGGGATGCCTTCTGAGTTGAGTCTGCATGTTGACCCTACTTTCGCATGGGTTTTATCTTAGTACTCTGGTTTGTTCCTGTATCCAAAAAACATGTTGCAGGTGGACTGGTAACTCCAACTTGTTTGTAGGTGTGTGTGTGTGTGTGTGTGTGTGTGTGTGTGTGTGTGTGTGTGTGTGTGTGTGTGTGTGTGTGTGTGTGAGAGAGAGAGAGAGAGAGAGAGAGAGCTACATCAAACAGGCCTGGCAAGCTACTTTCCTTTTTTCAGTTTTGTACTATACTCAGTGGCTAGTTTAAGCTGTTTTGGGGCTGCTATAGGAGCTATATGTAAATCAACAGAATTGTTTTGGTTTTAATACAAGGACCATTGTTCATTTTTGCAGTGAGTAGATGCAGAACATTTAGTAGCAGAAGGTACAAAGCCATTTTTTATTTTCCTTGTGAATGTGCACTTGTTGCTGTGACTGGACACAAATCTTTTACCTGTAAAAGAGGCACAGAAGTATTTTATGGCAAGCACAGAACTTTTTTACCTTTAAGAAGACAGAATTTTTTTTATTCTTGCTGAGAGTAAGCCATACAATCTTTAGCTAAAAGAAGGTACAGAACCTTTGGCAATGAGATGATGCTGAAATTCCCTTTTTAATTAAATTAGGTTCAAGTTGTGAAAAGCCCAGTAGTTGAGCTTTAGTTTTGCCATATGCAGGTGCTTCTGTTCTTGTGCACATTGGCTTGTTCTGTACGTTATCCTTTGGGTACTTGCATTGGTACAGTTGTTTTCTGGCTGCCTCATCAATATGATTTCTTCACACTCATTGGTAGGTGTTATGCTTAATAACTTTTCTAACACTCTTTAATGTTTTTTTAATAATATCACTCAACTCCAGGACCAGTTCTGGTTATCTTCAATGACAAGAAAGGAGTTGTCTTTTGCAGGAATATATTTATTGTTAGAGCATGTATGTTTGGTCATGTGTCACCTAATATAGCTACAGCTATCTGCTACCAGTTACAGTGGCTTGTGGAGCTGCACACTTAACTGACTTTGCACATGTGTATGAGATACATGCAGCTCAGGTGTTATGTACCACTTGACCTGGATTACGTGTACATACTTAACATGTAAAAGAAGCTTGCATCACGTCCTTCATCTTTCCAGGTTTACCTTAATTACCTGCACAATGTGATGAGCAAGTCTTGGCCACAAATGTTTAATTACTCTCCTGCTGTGCATGCTGTTCCAAGAGTTTTAAACCTAGCTCTGCTTTGCAATACAAGGACTAAATGAGGCTGACTTATATGGTTATTATAAACCTCTCTGTTTTATTACATACTGTAGTGTCAGTCAAGGATGAGCATAATCCTCTGTGTTTTATTACATACTGTAGTGTCGGTAAAGGATGAGCATAATCCTCTGTGTTTTATTACATACTGTAGTGTCGGTAAAGGATGGACATAATCCTCTGTGTTTTATTACATACTGTAGTGTCGGTAAAGGATGAGCATAGACCTCTGTGTTTTATTACATACTATAGTGTTGTTAAGGGAGGAGTATAAACTTCTGTATTTTACTGCATACTGTAGCATTAGTCAT
Organism: Protopterus annectens; assembly: GCF_019279795.1. Classification (NCBI taxonomy): domain Eukaryota; kingdom Metazoa; phylum Chordata; order Ceratodontiformes; family Protopteridae; genus Protopterus; species Protopterus annectens. Next base: position 772,758,809 of record NC_056731.1, read on the forward strand.
TGATGGGTATAAACCTCTGTTTTATTGCATATTGTAGCATCAGTCATAGATAAGTATAGACCTCTGTGTTTTATTGCATACTGCAGTTATCAGTCATTGATAAGTATAAACCTCTGTGTTTTATTGCATACTAAAACAAAAACAAGGTCAGCATTTCATTTGGTTTTATTGCATACTGTAGTATTGGTCATGGGTGAGTATAAACCTCTGTGTTTTATTGCATATTGTAGTATTGGTCATGGTTGAGTATAATACTCTGTAATTTATGCATACTGCAGTATTGGTCATGGATGAGTATGATCTCCTGTGTTTTATTGCATACTGCAGTGTGAGTCGTGGTTGAGTACTCACCCAGACTGTCTAAATGTCAGGTTTCTGCTTTGACTGTTCATTGCAGATTTCCTTATGACTGTGTGTGGAATGAACCTATATATCCAGGCCATTTCAAATATTTAAAAGTCCATGGATGTGCACTATAACAGAATATACAGTTTATATTCTGAAATGAATTGTGTTGCAAAGTGAGAGAATTGCTTACCCTTGATTGACTAGCAGGTCTGTATGCTGCCCCATAAATAATACCTCAAAAGGCTAAGCACATTAATTGCATCAAGAAAACATTAACATTCCAACCTGAATATTGAGTAGCAGCAGAATGCTTTTTGGGTGTACCCTTACAGTGCTGGCCCTTAACTTCTTAAGTCGTATCTATAAGTTACAATAACTGATTTATCTAAATGTACTGAACTTTCCAATTCTACTTATATAGTTTCTATTTCTTAGTTAGCTACTTGCATTGAATAAGAATAACTTGGCCGAATATAGTAACAGAGATAAAAGAACTGAAAGTAGGATCTTCAGAAAAGGGTAGGAGCAAATTATATAGAATAAAAATGGGAATTGTGGCAATAATACATGCAGAATAATGTTTTGGAGGAGGAATGAAGTTTAATGGAAAACAGGAATTTAATGAGTTATGTAGTGGACAAATGACAGTGACAATATAGAAGATTATATGTGATGTACGATGTTTGCAAATGAACATGCACCAATATGTCTTATTTTCATTGATGTAAATGCATGATTACCTATGTCATAAGTGCTAATTCAATAAAGATGTTAAAAAAATAGCTTGCTTACTCATTTAAACAATGCTTACTGCAATCAAACATGTGGAGGGTAACCTAGTGTTTGTCACCTGCCAGTTGAATGACACTCATAACATCATCAGTGAAAGGTTGTTCCCCCCCTCCTAATGACAGTTAGACTCAGAGAAGCATGAGAAGGTGAGGGTTTTTTTTTTTATCATATCCTTCCTCTTTCTCAGTCTTGTACAATTTTGGAGTTAGTATACACACACACACACACACACACACACACACACACACACACACACACATACACACACACGTATGGAAACATAAATATGTATATATATATATATATATATATATATATATATATATATATATATATATATATATGAAAAACAACTGGACAACTTACAATTTTATTTAACAGTTTAATTATTTTGTCTTACAAAAGTATAGTTCAGAGGTATGAGGGCTTGTTCTTCATATCAAGGGGTGAAGGGGGGCTTACACTTTGTTTTTGTATTTTTTTTTTCTTGAGAGTATTACTGTTTTGAGTAGTGGCCTTCAAAGTTATTAGACATTTTGGTGTTGAAGAGTCATGTGTGTACTGAGCAAACAAGATTATTTATGTTAAACTCACAACAAACCGAAGGAGCACAATGGTTTAATTTGCTCACTAGATATGTTGCATTCTGTTTCACTGTTCTGTGCAACCAGAAATAAGGGTATTCTAGATGACTCAGTGTTTATCTAAGTCATTAAAATGTTTCTCCTTCTGACTTGCTATGTAATTGCATTTTGGGATATCATGGTATGTTGTCATTGAAAGTGTCATAATGCCATTTCAACAGTGGTGTGACATTAAGAAAGGAAACCAATGTCCTCAAGTGTTTTCATGAAGTAGATTTACTTATATATGCATATGTACGTACATAGATACATACATGCATGAATAAATTAATTCATTGATAATTTATGAAAACTGAAATTACTTAGTCAAGAAGATACTAATAGACTGTTCCTTAAGAACACATACACACCAAACTGCATAATAAAATAGTGAAGCCTTCATTGAATAATTTCATTTAATTATAAAGTAAACTTTATGTTGATGTCTCAGCAATAATATATACTGTTGAAAGTGAAGACTTACATGACAAAAAATAACCAAAGATTTATCTCCTACATTTATTTATACATTTATACATTCAAAGTACATTTATCTCACAGTATAGCACTAGTTGAATAAAATAATAGCATGTGTGTGAAACTGATGAGAATGTTAAAGTACCATAATATTCCATCTGCAGCTATTTTCTTCACTTTAAGCACATGTGAATTGATTATTCATGGGGATTCGTAGTCTCATGCAGTTATAATGTTGACCTTACCCTTTTCAAACTAGACACACCATTTCTTTTATTTGTCAAGAAAATACATTGAGATATTTTGAGGCATGGTTTCTACAACTCAAATAAATTTGCCAGGACAGGTAAATCTGAAAAAAGTAGTTCTGCCTTATACATCTTTCAGTTTAGTTAAACATACTGTCAAAAATAGGCCTTTGCTTATTTTGTCAAAACATAAGTTTATAGTAAACTCAAAGTAATGTGCAAGTTTTAAAACAATGGATTCTTTATTTTAATAAAAAGTTTTTTTTTAATAACTCACCAGGATGTTTGCTTTTAATGCTGTAGTCCATTCCGTAATTATGAAATGATTAATCCAAACATCCAGAATCAATCAAAACAGATTTACCAAGTGCTAACAAATTACAGGGCAGAAGTAAAGCTGTCAGTGTTGTTCAAAGGCTACTGATTATGAGAGAGTGAAATAGCAGATTTGACATCAAAGGTGCTTTGTATTTGGTAAATAAAATAGTCTTCTTATTGACCTGGATAAATACCTGCATCATGTATAAAGTTTAAAGTTTGTATGATGTGTAGTTGATAGAAATACTGCACATGTACTCTGATGAAAGTAACCACAACATTTAACATAAAATAGACATGCTTTGTTAGGATCAAATAGAAATTGCTTACTTCAAACACTTCAAAACCACATTTCTGAAAGCCGTATGATTTTTATGTTTTGAAAGTAGAAGGTAAAGTTACTTAGCCTTTCAATAATAAGGCAGGATAAAAAAGTTTAAATATTATTCTAAGATAAGTGCATCCCTGACTAGGTCTGAACAGGTTTCTTGTGACAGCTGGCATGACATTTATAGTATGCATTTCCTCAAGGTGCATTTGTGGTACTGGTACCTCTCAGGCCATAATTGGTTAGCATTATTGTTTATATATTGTAAAACTATATGCGACTAATTTTCTAATTGTCATTTAAATTCTTTAAAGATAGTTACAGATAGCTGGTATCCAAAAATCTTGTTTTCTGCTTTTACCTGCTGTTGATACTAAAAAAAAATAAACTTAAAAGGTTACTGTCAGTAAGAACAACTTAGACCCATACGTTCTGTCCTTCTCCCTACACTGGCATTGGTAACCATTGCAGTTTAACCTTAATTCTACATCTTCTGCCTCATACCCTCAAGGATAGGATTATGTTTGTACAAACAGACAAAAGGGCACAATGCAAACCAACTAAATAAATGAAAACCAGGGCTAGCTGTTTCAGGCACAACAAATACACACTTTAATACGGTAGCACTTTCGGAAAATTCAATGACTTTCCTTCCTCAGACAACAGCATATGCTTGCAAGCTTCAATAAATAGCAAGTCTTAATACATAAATTAAACAATCAAATAATTAAGAACAATCAAATCATTCCTTAAAGGTAAACCAGTTAAAATAATTACAAGTCATAAGCTTAAGAATCAAATACTACCCATAAAGTGGAACATTATAAAAAAGCACAAACCATTTATACTATAATAAAGTTAAAAAGTACCAAGGACACCAACACTTACAAGATTGCTAAATAGCAGAAAACAAGTACACCAAAATGTAAAGGATTGTTTAATTTATGTATTAAGACTTGCTATTTATTGAAGCTTGCAAGCATATGCTGTTGTCTGAGGAAGGAAAGTCATTGAATTTTCCGAAAGCGATAACGTATTAAAGTCTGTGTTTGTTGTGCCTGAAACAGCTAGCCCTGGTTTTTGTTTATTTAGTAGGATTATGTTTGTCACTTGCCAACTTAGATGAATCTGCTGGTACTCAATTTACTGCATTCTGCTTCTCTCTGTCCTCTACCAGTCCTCATCCAAAGAAGGTCTTTAGACATTGGACCTCACCAATTTAGTACCAGGGTGCATTTAACTGGCCAGAGTATCATCTCCTAAAAAGTTTTTTTTTCACAATTATCACTTGTTAGCCCTTCTTAAAATTCAAAGGCATTTCATGCCTGTGTCAGGCAAGTAACAAATCTAACCATTTTAATGTGCTGTCTTGGTATTAGGAATGTTTGAAAAACAAAAATACAAATCCTTGTACTGTGTCTTTATGAGCAAGGAGTACTCAAGAAACAGACAAGATAAAAAATAATAATAAAAAGAAGACCTCATGATTTTACCGTTGACAACATATCTGCCTCTTTATGACTAAGGGATAATCACTAAGTAGATGCATTATCTTGACTTCATTATTTCTACCTTTGACTGTATATAATGCATGTTCTGTAATTCATACTAATCTGTTATCCGATTAATTTACTGGATAGAAAACTACAAGAACAGCAAAATTACACATTAGTAACTAATCAAGAATGACTGACAGCAGTTTACTTACTTAGGTAACCTACTAGGCAAGGCATGTGCAAAATCACATTTGCTATTATGAGACCTTGAACAGGTCACTTAACCAGAAAGTGCTTTGAAGAAGTTGGGAATCTATAATCTGCTGGACCACATGCCTACTAACTACCTATAAATATATAAAACACACAGCTGCTTTATTCTTATACTTTATAACTAAGAAAGATAGCTTTCTGTAGTCTGGGGTTTGATTCATTTAGCCTACATTTGCTTACAGTGTGATTCTTTGCTCCCAGTCTACATCTGAAAAAAGGAATAAATGTTCCATTTCTCTTAGCAAATAAATAAAAGCAAGCAAACAAATGACTAAAAATATGAATAAACCAAAAATAACTTTAGCAAATATAGAATACAGAATACATATGCTAACCTGGATATTAAGTATTGGTGAAGTGATGTGAAAGCTGTAGTGTATTAAAAGTGTGTTTAATTAAATACATGGCATGTATTCTTGCCCCTCCAGATACAATAAGCTGCTTCTCAACCCCAGAGTTCTAAACAATATGTATTACTAGTACTTTTTTTCTTGTATGCACTATATGCTTTAGCTCTCTGTGTTTTCCTGAAAGCCACACTCTTGGTCAATGTAATCCTTTCCATTCTGTTTAGATCAGATAACATGATAGCTGAAGCCTCTCCTTCTCGTGCTCCCAGAGGACCTATCTTGCTTTGTCCCTGTGGTAACTCTACCAGACAGCTTTTTCTCCTCACTCCAGCCTATCAATGCATCCACTTTTTTGCACTCTATTCTTCTCTCACAGTAACACTCAATTACCATGATGAGGACTTCCAAGTTTATTAATGTTCTTACTTCACAAAAAAAAAAAACTTCCCAAAACTGTAGCAACTCCAAGACACAAAACGAGCAGCTGGAACAGAAACACCAACAGAAAAACAACCAAAGTATAATGAAGAAAAATTACTTTAGCATAAAACACATTTAATGCACGTTCATCTGAAAACCAGACTTCTTCAGAAACCGATACAAACTCATAAATAGCATCTCTTTATATAACAAAAGAACTCTACCCAATTAAGAACAATTATCCAATAAATCAATTTTTTAAATTAAAAAAAAAAATTACATACATTACACTTTAAAACATTGAAAAATGAAAAAACTCACTTATATAATATTAACCTTTAAAATATTTGAATATTTAGGAACAAATCGTGAGCTTTTTGTTCTTCAAAAAACATTTAATATTAAAAGTGTCATTAAGACCGGGAAAAACATCCGCCCCCTAACTTCAACTGCCATAATCCCCAGGAATCAGCAAGCTCTGCATGGCATGCAGGAATAGTGCAGGAGGTGCTGGAGGCAATATGGCTGCTGTGCGATCCAGGAATAAGCTCCCGGGACGTGCATGAGCACACCTGCATTATTCCTCCACAGACACATAATGAGGCACACGCACAGACCAGAATCATAATAGAGCATCTATATGGGATTCTCCAGTCACGGTTCCAGTGCTTGGACATATCCGTTGGAGCCTTGCAGTACTCACCAGCTAAATGTATCGAAATTGCCATTGTATGTGCTATGGTACACAATATGATCCTGTGGAAACAACTGCAGTAGGAAGAGCACAGGGCAGGGCCACACAGCCCCCCGCCATTACAATGGCCTACACAGGCACAGAGTGACTCGGAGGAGGAACAACCTGAGCCTGCCCGAGAAGGCAGAATGAGGCATGCCCAGCACGCCCAGGCTGTGGCAAATAGGCAACGCATAGCACATACAGTGACACGGTAGGAACCCAGGGAATGACACCTCTCTCTGACTCGCACATACAGTAAAAGGGATGCCAAACATGACACTACCTGTGCTTAACCATGTATAGGGAGTGTACTATGTGCATCCGACATAGTCAGCCCTCCAGCACCATCCTCAGTATTGGCACAGCCACAAGGTAAGTCACTCACCCTATCAATTGCATAATGGCATAGTATATGTTGTTACTTGTATCAATGGTATGGATGTGAGCATGCAAGGGAATTAGATGGCTGAATGGGATGCCAGCAGATAGACACCTATAGTGACAGCATGAGATCTGTAACAAATACTGGTGTCACCATAGTAGCCAGTACTAGACAAGGTGACAAAACTCACTGCAGGAAATGTGCTGGACCACATGTGTGTCCATAGGACACACACATGCCAGTCAGGGAGGCTCACATACCCAACAACAGACTCAGCCAGCAGGACAGGCATAGAAAAACACAAACAAAGGCTGAGCTAAGGCCTCTGACAGATGGCTATGGAGAACATCCCCCTCCCCAGACCTAGACAGACAGACTACAACAAGTCAGGCAGTGGGATGTTAGTTCTGAAGGGTAAAAAGTCTGAAACTGAAATGTAGGTCATTCAAACCTAAGACTTGTAGTACACTGATATACCTCTAGTCAGCATGATAGGTCAGAATACAGAATGAAATGGAGTACCTGAAATACCAGTACAGTCATAGCAAATGTGTACAAGTGTCAGGTGTGCCCTCCCCAGCCAATCCTATGTAGAAATGTAGTAACAGTCAGGTGTGCCCCCCATTCTATGTAGAAATTTAGTAACATGTATGTGTAGGTATAATAACAGTGGAGCACATATTACCTGAGCTGGCCAAGGTAGCAGGATAAATTGTAGCATGTGTACAATATGCAGGGCTGCGTGTGCTAGGTTGGTGTGTGTTATATATTGTATGAGAGTGGTCAGTATGTATGCATAGTGAGGTTTGTTCTGGTGGCCATTGGCCAGTACTGCTGATGACAAGGCCAAGTTCTCACAACTGCAGTGCCAAAACAATGCTTCCCAGCAAAACACATTCCAGCAGTAAGCCATAGTAAATGTATGGAAGTAATATGCATCACCATCTGAAGGAAGGAAATGGCATGAATGTGGGCCCAGAAATACAAGCAGTACACAAGGGGAAATACTCCAGACAGACAGTGTATAACATGTAACTGTCAAATGGACACACCCTTGGAATTGTACATACACGTTAGCAGCACATTAGTTGGGTTTGTAGTAGGGAATGCCAATGTTGTCTTGCCAAACACTGGCAGACCACAAAGGTCACAGGTATGACATTTTGAGAATCAGCTGATGTCCCTGCACAAGCCAGCATAAGTGGAATGTCCCATGCATATCTGTGAGTCAGATGCAAGTAATGTCCATAGCACACATGCACCCAGCTCACCCAACCATCACCCACAGGTACCTCTCCAGTCTTATCCCTGCTGTTGGGAATGAGTACAATATGACCCCCACTTCTGTATGGCAATAGCCAAAAAGTGCAGCATGCAGAACAAGTGTGCCATGCAGGTGTGTCCCTGTAAGCAGCACCATGCCAGCATCCACACCACTGGATCAATAATGTCAGAAAGTATTGGCATAAACAACCTGCACACCTACCCTGTCACACCAGGGGAATATAGTGTAATGCAGTCTAGAACTGTAGGAGTGACACAATGCAACAGCCTGCTACAGCTGGCCTGCATCACGATCAAATGGCCTACAGTCCTCTGCCACAGTCCTGTGTCTCACCCATACTGCCAATGTATGTTATGTCATGGACTCCAAAATAACAACATAACACAGTCCACAGAACCCAAATGTAAGGCCATGTGGACAAATTCCAGTAGCATGTCCACCATGTCCTACTGTATGAACTGTGGACCAACACCAGATTACTGCTGGGATGAGGTGATAACTATAGGTAACATATCAGATAATGTTTGCATAATGTTTGGAAGATGATAGAATAATAGAGGGGGGTAGAAGCATGAGCTGCATGGAGTGTGTGAAGTCCGAAACTCAGCCGTGTGCACATACTATCCCTGCCTGCAAACACAGGAATGGGTGGCTACAAACCTGCTCATTAACCACAATGTGAAGGGTTAATGTCCAGAATTATGACCCCTGCCTCTGGGTAATCTGTGTGAATCTGTACAGCTGTGAGGTATGGCCACAGCAGGATATGGCCATACTGTCCCGTCGATGGATGTACAAGCATGGGATCCTTAGCCACCACTGTACCGAGGTGCTGAACCATTTACACAGACCCAGCAGCAAGTGTCTGTGGCTTCTCCTCCACAATGGCATGATTGTGCAAGAATATGTAGGCTGCAGAACACAATACTGGACACAGCTGCATTCACCATGTGTTCCCCAGGACATCACTGCAAGAAAATATGTATACCTGACAGTACTTGATGACATAAAACAACACAGTGTAAAACAGTACATATGTCTGAATATCTCTGCTAACACCAAGACCATGTAGCAGAAGCAGCACAGACACAATTACCTACAGTAACCCACTATTCTTTTCCCATTTTGACCCCATATTGTCAACCAATCTACAGATACCCTGCAGAAACAGGTTGCTAGCTATAGGTGTAGAGCAGAAAACCTGTACCGGAGTACAATCTACCTGGAATAGATTCACACATTCAATACAAAAGGTCATACTGGGCATGCTCCCACACTTAGAGAAATGAAGGCCATGTCAGACAACAAAATACTGAAAGGTCATACTGAGCATGCTCACACACTTAAAGAACTGAATCCCATGTCTAGCAACAACAGTGGACTATACATATCTGACAGTCAAAGATGTTAGTGCACACACTCCTCAGTACACACTAGTCATGCTTTGCACACACATTGGATGGGAATGCACACATATATCCAAGGACATCACACTATAATAGGCCAAAATTACACATATATAGATATGTGGAAGAGAGTAAAAGACAGTGACAAAGAGCCTCCCATCATGAGGCCTGTCCCACCCAGCACACATCCAATTGGCTAAAACCGCATGATGTGCAAATGTCAGTCACTGTAGACATTAGCCTCTGGTATCCCTCAGCACTATAGTGTCTGTGATGCTTATTCTAACTGTATAACATGACTGTACAGGTCAGTAGTCATCTAGCAGTTGTATACACATACATGTGGAATATAAACCTGTGTGTGCCTGAGTATTGTGTATCTGCCTCAAGATGAATGGGTTATGGCCCATGCACACACACTGCACTCCCCATTCCCCAACTATGGCAAGTCTGCTGATGTCTTCACCTTGAAATACACCTTTGGGGAAGTAGTAACCCAGTAATCTCTGTGGTGTGTCCTATAACTGCGTAATGTTGTAGTGTGATGACTTAGGTAGGAGTTCTAATCCCAAACATGGATACTGTTTGTGTCTGTGTAGGAATCAATGCTTTTGAGGCCATTCATACTCACTACAATTTCAAATGCCATATTTTGGCAGGGCTGCTGATGTCATTCACTTTGAAATACACCTTTGAAGAAAGAGTAGCCCAGTAATCTTCATGGCACGTCCTTAAACTGCATAATGCTGTAGTGTGATGTACTATTTAGGTAGGAGTTCTAATCCCAGACATGGCAAGTGTAAAGGTCTGTGTGTGTGTGTTTGTTTGTCTATGTAGGGATCAGTGCTTTTGAGGTCATTCACAGTCACTACAACTTCCATTACCCTACTTTGGCAAGCCTGCTGATGTCACTCACTTTGAAATACACCTTTGGGGAAGGAGTAGATGAGTAATCTCTGTGGCAGTGCTATAACTGTGTAGTGCTGCAGTGTGGTGTACTAGTTAGGTAGGAGTTCTAATCCCAGACATGGCAATTCTGAGACTTGGTGTGTGTGTTTGTGTGTTTGTCATATGTATCCTGTGTGGAGGTAGCTGTGAGTATGTAACAACAGGACTCATTGTGAGGTGGGTTTTGCAAATTTGTTATATGGTGGGCCTATTATATGTCACAATGTCCACCTTACAAGGATAACAGATGTCAAACAGCAGAGAGGCTGAGGTAGGCAATCCATACCCCTACATGTGACATCATGGCTTGGCGAACAATATAGGCAACCCTTGCATTACCCAGAGAACACTCTCCACCCATGTCTCATACAAAAACACACTCAGCTAGGCAACAACCACTATGTTGGTAGTTCCCTGCTTATTGCCTACAGATAGTAACCATGGTGTGATTGCAGTGGACTACAGATGGCATGGCACCCTGTCACATCCCTACAATAGGCAAATCATTGCATACAGTGCTTCTTCACTGTTTTCCCCACTGGACACCTGCAACAACTGTAGAGCCAGCAAATGTAACCCAGAAAGGACTGTAGCATGATGTCAATGTAGGTGCAGGGTTAACCTGGTGTCCATTGCCAGTTATCACCACATGAGGCCAGGAATGGCACATCTGATGATAACATCTGTCTACACAGCATGCCCAGACACCCCAGGTACACTTCCACAAGTCACAGAACATGCACGTGGGATGTGTGCACATCCCAGTCATTGTCCATGCCATGGAATATAAAACACATACATGGCAAGCATTGCATAACACTGGCCATCCAAAATAGTAACCAAGATGGCTGGATGGTGAAGACAATAACCACCTGTGTGGGCCAATCCAGACATTACACCCCTGAGCCACACTGCAGACCATTGTCATGTGGCCTGATGCCAAAGTATACCCTTTACCTAGCCTTGTACAGCCTTCTGGCACAGTCAACCATTACACACCTGTGAAGCAATGCACCCATGCATGTCAGTACTGGCAAACCGGTGCCTGTGTGTGTGTGTGGAGTATAATGATTTAGATGCCATTCACACTTACTACACCTCCCATTGGCCTACTGAAGCATGCCTTCTGATGTCAGACAACTTGACATACCCTTTGCCTATATATATCATCCTGATAACCCCTGTGGTGCATGTGATACCTGCATATTACTGTATTGTTGCAAACTAGCTAGTTAGGAAGTCTAATCCTGGCCCTGCCAATGGTGATAATGTGTGTGTGTGTCCCTGAGAGAGTGTAGCTGTGTCGACCTTGACACCTGTTCATGTGGACATGCAAGTCTACTACACCTAACTTATCCCTCCTTTATCACTGTTGCAGATGTCACTCACCATCGAATAGACCTTTGGACAGCTCCCCAACAAGTAAGCTCTGTGGTGCATGTAATAACTGCATAGAAATGTGATAGCAATACATAGCCAGACAGGAGTTTAAAACCCTGTACTGGTAAGTGTGTGACACAAACATGCTTAGGTTTTACTCTCCCACCCCCTCCCCGTCTTCTTTTGTCTCTGTCTATCTCTTTCACTCCCTCTCTGGTGGATGTGGAGAAGTACACCTGCTTTGCTTAGGCAGCAACTTGTGTTTTGTAAGTGATGCTCATGATCAGCTGATGGCCTCTGCATGAATTGCAGTCGTCCACTAGTTGAGTGCATGTGGAACAGCTGTGGTAACATTTCCATAGCCAATTCCATGGAGACACACTCCTATTACTAGAAACATCATGTGGGTGTTGGCCCTTTTCATTCACTGTGAGCAGGACTTCAAGTCGGTGTTTGGCAAACAGCATCACAGATGGTAGTGGGATATACCTCTAACAACATACACTGTGGAGACAGGCCAACAAACAGAAGGGAGATGTTCCAGATATGACTGCAGAATGTAAGTGTTGCTCTTCACATTTGGAGTAATGTTAGTTTAACAGAGTTTGTGTGGATATGGCTGGTCTACATGATTTAATACCTGTCATGACAGTGTTATGTGTTTGAGGAAACTCCCATCTGTAGGGTTGACTGCAGACTGGCCAGTGTTTGGAGTCATATGTTTCTAGTGCTACTCACAGATCACCTATCTTAGAACTGCAGAAGCATAGTCTGAGGATTGCAGTCAGTACATGGTGACAGCCATGAGAGTTACTGACTTCATATCCCCCATGGGACATATGTCATAACAAACCCTGTTACAACAGTAAATGTATGAGAGTATCACAGCAACATGCCATTATTGGCCCAGTGTTTGTGCCTCCAGCCACAAGTCTGTCAACCTTTGTACATATGTCATGCAGTAAGAGGTGCATATGTTCTGTACACCATTATTTATTGACATCATACCCGATAACAAGCCAGTCAGATATCAGACTGCTAGACATGTTATGTATAGTAGAGGTTATATTTGAGGACATAACCTGGGCATTCTGTGGTTGTGTGTCAGTAGTGGGGTCTGTGTACTTATGGTGATTGTCGACAATATGTGTATTGCAAATACGCACCTTGTTCTGTGTACAGACTGTGGTAGATGTCATTGTTCTTGGTCCTGTTCTATCTGATGTTACATGCTGCTCCAGTGTATGGTACCCTGTCGGCTCACATGTTTGTAGGGGCAATCACACACATGTCCCATACCACAGACAGGCATTGGCCCACACTATGTCGTGACCCAGTATATGTAGGGTTAGTGTGTGAGTGGTACATATGAGGATGGTGTTGATCAGACAATCCATATAGTGCAATATTAAACTTGCATCCCATATGTGGCTGTGCTCACATTGGTTGTGGGTATGCACTTTCACACAGGTGTCTGTTACTCTGTGCTGTGACATGCCTGTAGAGCCTGCTATATTTGCAGGTACATGTGTATTCCTCTGTAAGAAATGTAGGCCAGTGTTGTGGAAGTCTGCCTGTAGTTTACAGGGTGCTTTGTTACATGCCTAGTAGCTTAGTGTAATTGCCGAGTGTGATGTTATGTCCAGATATTTGCCAGATGTATTGCTGCCAGGCCACCATAACTGTTGTGTATTTCTGACAAAGCAGTGGGATGCTATACAGATGTATGTCACTAACTTCTGGGTAGTATCTGGCCATGTGACATCTGCACCACCAGTTATTATGTGTCAGGACAGACAGGAGTTTGTGAATGCATAAACTATGTGGTCATATGTAGTCCAGTATTTACATGATATACCCATGTACATGGCTGTTAACATCCACATTCTCAGGCTTGGTCCACATATCTTGCACTAAGGGGATCTGTGTATACCTATGGACTGACCAGAGTGTGCCAGACTGTCCACATATATTAGTCAGATCTCTGCTGTAGTCCACAGGATCATTACTGTGATATCAGTGGTACTGTACTATGATGACCTTAGGATGTCTGTCAGTAACTGATGGAGTACATGTCAATAGCAGATGTGGCGTCCCACATACAGCATGTCTTTTAAGACAACCCTATTACAGTAACAACAGTCTACATATATACCTGCAATACATACATGACATCCCCTTGCACTAAAAGATTGAGACTATTGGTGCTGAGGTATGACTCCACTCTATATTCTGGATATATGTCAAACATATATGTATATGTGGATATACATATATATATATATATATATATATATATATATATATATATATATATATATACATATCTACATACATATATGGATATATATATATATATATATATATATATGTGTGTACATAAATATATATATATATATATATATATATATATATATATATATATATATATACATATACATACACATAAATATACATATACACATCTATATATGTCTACACATATACATATATATAGATATATATGCACATATAGTTATAGATATCTACATATATATCAACATAAATATATATATATATATATATATATATATATATATATATATATATAATGTACACACACACACACACACACACACACACACACACACACACACACACACACACACACACACACACACATACACACACACACACACACATATATATATATATATATATATATATATATATATATATATATATATATATATATACACACACACATACATACAGAGAGATCTATATATGGCCATTCATATGATGCACTATACAGATGTGTATAAATACATATATATGACTATATATGTATATGTACATGTAGACATATATCTACATATGTATATGTATATATCCATATCCTTGTCATGTGTAAACATTACTGTTGTGTATGCCTTCCCAGATGTATCACACCATATCTATCTGATATGTGTATATTTAGATATAACATATGTGATGCAACAGTAATATCACTAACAAGTACTATACAAATGTAGAAGTCACAGCAATAGTTCCATACTATTCATTATGTCTACTGACAGATGTATTGGAAAAACACCAAAACACCAACTGTCTTCACAGCTGTTATGGTGTAGTGGTTAACTGTTGTGACTATAGTGCACAGTGTCCTGGGTGCAAGACCTCCAAGGGCTGTTTATTTTGTTGCTGGGCAGAACAAGGGCTGTTGGATACAGAGTAGTTAAGGCAGTTTTGAGCAGTGTGAAGCTAAGTGATGCTAAGATACTGTTAAACATACGGGTGCTTACACCATGTAGGCTTAGCTTACCAGTGCGCAAATGTGCTTAGCTGTTATATTGCAGCTATGCTAACACCTGCTAAGCATGGCTCAGCCCTGGTAACCAGTGCTCACATCCCAGTCTGATAACATAGCAGGGCAATGACATCTGTAATAAGTGTATGTAATGCCATGTACATAACATGCATCTATGTGCTGTCATTATAGTAGCAAGAGGTGTGAGTCTCCTGTCTGGGACACTTGAGTATATATGACCTGTACAACACTCTTATCCATGTGAATGTGTTACATACAAGGGTAGTATCCCAGGTTAAGTGCAGTCACACTGGCATGTAGTGTATCATGACATTTCTACTGTTGACAGTGCTTTCCCAAGCAAGAATAGATTTCTAATTGTAGTACTGGCAACAAACACCCTTGCATGCATAGATGGACTCTGAGTCCTCACTGTCATGTTCTTGGTGTGTGAGCTGTATCATATTATATATTTCCTATGGGATAATTATCTGACATGTGGAAAATAACTGTAGACTACTGTCTGTATAGCACATGTCAGTGAGGGCTGCCATCATGTAGTAATGGCATACCTATTGGTGTCAGACATCTATCTGTCAACACATGTATCCTACTGCATAGCTAGTTGGTGAGCTGATGTCTGTCAGTCTTTGTACAGATGTGCAGATGCCAGGTATCCATCTTGGATGCATACAGGCAATCTGCGCTTGACTGACACTGACATGCCTGCCCAGCTGTGTTATAAATGGCACAAATAGGACTCAACACCCTGTACGCATCACATGCTACTGATAACTCCACTACACTACCACAGTCAACAGAACATGCTTGGGTGCAGGTCTCCAAGACAGACACTAACCATGTTATGTAATAAATGTTGAATACATGTCAACTGAAGCACCTCACCGGCCATTTGCAGGAGGTACCCTGAGGATTGGCTGATTTATGTCACTCTCACCCTGAGGGTCACCACAGTGGTGTCTGTAGATAGATGGCCTGCTGGAACATGACAGGTGGCGTGATACCACTGTACGCACATCCCCTACACTTCCCATATCTCCATGGACAATAGCCAGGTACACACTTATGAACACCTGCACCGATGCACCCCAGTACTGTCAAATGTCTATGTGTGCATTACCTAGGATATCAGTTTTTGTGTGTTAGTAGATCTGTAGTTGGGAATACCCTGAGGCCCTTCACACTCACTGCACTACCCATTGCCATAGTTAGATGTGGCTGCTGCTGTACCGGACATTACATGTACCTTGTTATGCTCATCTCCTGAAGGGCTACCTGGGCATTGCAGTACCAGCACAACACTGCTGTACAAATGGGTTGATAGGCGTGGAATACCCACTGAGTTCTGGCAAGTGTGTGTATGTGTGTATATATGTAGGGTACAGCATTCCAAGGCCACATACTCCTATTACAATATGCATTGCCACACAGTATTAGGGATAGTGATGTTGCTACCCATAGGAGAGGCATGACAATGCATCACCCTACTATTCATGTGGCATGTGCATTAGATGCATATCCCTGTAGTAGCATTCTTGGGATGGACAAGGGGTTGTATTGCAGTCCTGGTCAATGTGTGGTGGTGGGTATGTCAGAGTGTCATCATGGGTTCCAGTGAGTACATTATCCACAGTGGGGTGTGGGTGCTGTGTATACTGTCATTACACCATGGTACCCATGGTACATGTCCCATGTTTTACTGTATGATGATCACTGTCACCATCAGCCATACAGGTAACTGATAACACTATCCAGCCCACTTATGCATGTGTTGTGTGCAGCCTACCTGTAGCACATTGGACACACTAAAAAGATAGTTAGCACTGATAGGCCCAGGTCTCTTGGATGTGTGTCTGACTGTTATGTGTTTGTTAATGTGCATATGATGGTATGTCACACTATGTATTGTCCATATACAACCATTACATCCCCCATTACCATACTGTACATGCCTGGGGATGTTCTGCATGTAACATGTAACCTGGAACACACCTCATCCTAAATGCTGTGTGGTGTGTGCATTTAAAGCCACACACATCAGTAGCACTACATACCTAGGTAGGGGTCTAGTCCCAGTGTTGCCAAGAAAGAGTGTGCATGTATGTGGAGGGATCTAATTCAGGTTGCTGAATATACATGTCCCAGGGGGTCATCTGTCCATGTGGCAAAGGCAGTAACTGTTATACAGACCTGTGACATGTGTTCAACTGTATCCAGGATATGGCACAGCCATGGTGTCACCACAGTGCAATACCCATTGTGAGATATGACATCAGACCATCCTCCTGCTGACACATGGACACCTACAACACAAATGGATAACATTATGGAGACCACAATCTCTCAGTGTTACTATCAACTATAATGCATCATGACTGGACAGCTACACTTCCTGACATGTAAGCATTAAACATTACTGTTGACAACATGTTACACAGCAGTACATTTGGTACACTGTAGTACAGTCACCGTGTGCATCAGAACCATATTAGCCTGTCCCTGCATCGATGTTATGGATTACAGGGATGTGGCATAGGTATCATCATATGCACAGGATGTGTTGTTGGTTTGCCAGAGACCTAGGGTGGGCTGTACGCTTGACACCATATGTGTGAGTGAGGGGTTTAAGTTACTGATATGGCCATGGTGATGTGTGTAGGTATGGGGTTGCCCTAGGTGTGTTTGTATTGTGTGTGGATATGAATGCACACAGTTCTGCCATGTGGCTGCCCTATACAGGTGTTTGTTGGCCAGCTGCAGACCATACCTGGCAGGGTGTGCAGTTCACTGCCTCTGGCCACAGACACGAGAACTGAGCCTGCCAGGGGTTCCATGGGCACATCCAGGCACAAGCCTTGATATGCTACTCTCCCCTGATAATGACATCTGTCCGCTGGAACCAAGTCCCTCCTGGGACTGGCCAGGGCCACGGGCACATGGCCTGCTGTGATGTGGTGCAGACAGAGACCCCTGCAGTGCTGTGGCTGGTACTGCCACTACAGGAGCGGCTTGGTGTCCTTGCACATCCACATCAACCAGCACATGTTGGTATTGCTGGCCTACATCCATGTGGCCGTTGCACCAGTCCCACCACATGCTCTAGCACGGACAATCTACGGTTGAGGAGGTCCACCATTTCACCCCTCCTTCTATCCATGACCTCTGTATAATAACAGAGGGCACCTGCAAGATCACAGATGTTGTCACTTACAGCTGAAAAAGCAGTACTCTGCAGCCTTAGACCCTGTCTGATGTACCGTTCCATACATGCCTGCACCTCCAAGGCAGCCTGAAACATTCATCTGGTGGTACCAGATGTGGCACCTCTGCCAGGGGCACAATGACCAGCGGCCCTCCCACGAGCACCCCTGAACATCTGCCTATGTGGTACTCTGCTGGTATCTTGGTACGGCTGGAGTGTCCAGACACAGCAGCCATAGATATTACACTGTCCTGTGCACTGCCACCAACCACCAACTGTCCCTCTGCTATGGCCACTGGTGATGGGGTATCTATAGGCACTGTGACTGTGTGCGGGGATGGGGTGGATAACAGGGGGGTGTCAAACAATGGTGCAGTTGTGGCCTCTGACAACCCCATCTGTGCCTCAATACACCTATCATCATTTTCAGTGTCTGTATGGGCACTAACATCAGATTGCATGTCAGAGGGATGCTGATCCACCTTGCCACCTGTGAGGAGAAAGTAAGAAATGCACTTTAAGACCTGTATGTCATTGATTAACAGTACACACACACACACACACACACACACACACACACACACACACACACAAACACACACACATACATATACACATCCTACATTCATCAACCCCCCTCCACTGCACCAGATTGCACTTATAGACAAAATAACCTCCCACCCCATCCCCCCACAGACACACACTTACAGGTGAGGCTGCATGAAGATATTACACACAGGCCTCCCATTACCCATCTGTCAAAATGCATAACATATGGTACTCAACAGCATGCAGTGCAGCTATTGTCAATCCATGCTAACAACAGTATACATGTGTGTGGTACATGGGCTGTGTTAGTAGGTGATGCCCCTTTTCCTGGAAAACATTGCACCCATGTACACAGTATTGCTGTGCACCTGTTCAGCACCCTGCCATGTACTGTGCACCATACCTCACAGGTGTACACACCATTGCTGAATGTGTATTACTGTGTCAGTTATGTCTGCTCTGCTGCTCATAGCCCCTATTTGTTTGTCCGACACATACCTAGGATGATATGTGGACAGATGTCAATTGTGAATGCCTGCCGTCTGATTTACAGATGTCATCATCAGTGGTGCATGTATGAGCAATACGTTACAATTAAAATGACAACCATCCCTTGATATGCCACGGGACCACATTACATGAGCCTGATATGTGAAATATGTCCTGTACAATCAAATGCAGTGCCAAGCAAATGTGTTAGTTGCGCTGATGCTGATTGAGATGCATACACTTTGTGGGTGCATATGTGTGCACACTGTTATCATGATGGTTTTGTGCACCTACTGTTATGTGTACTACAGCAGTCACTATTCCTGGCAGGGCTATGCTAGCATGGGCCATCTGATTTTGTCAGTATATGGTCAGTCTGCCCTACACATATTCCTCAACTCTGCATGATTGCAAGGTCAATTCATGTGCACATCCCTTGGAGTTCAAACACTGTCATCACCGTTGCTGTGGAGTCAGGGTTATGTCTGCCACAGTTCCTGACCCTGACTGTGTGCAGATACAGCCATTCATGTCATTCTTTGGTTCCCTGCTTCAGTGCACTGTTGTGTCATGATGACACCCCCTCCCCACCTTCAGCCTTTTTGCAGATGCTTGACAACTATGGCCTACACATGTGTATCAGTTTTCAGTGTCCCAAACACTGAACACCAAGTGTAACAACCTAGTCCCAGCTAATGAATGGCAAATATACAGGTGTACCTGCACCATCATGATACAGATGGGGATGGTAGGCTTGAGGTGGGGGTGAAGTGTTGGTTGTGCAGCACATGTATCGTACATGATACTGTGTAGGTTTCCAATGTTGTCTTGGTACACCAGTACACATTGCAACACATGCCTTTTGGGGACCTCTTCTGTTATGCATACGCTACCTGTAGAGAGGCCTGGCTGATGCTTCCTGTGTTACATCTGATTACCTTAACCCATGACCCACATGTTTGCAGAGTCCAGGCAATTGCTGACACAGGTACTGCACAGCCCATACTTGCTAGACATTCCTGCAACCCCCTCAGTGTTGTGGCATGTTACTAGGCAGCCTGCATGACCAGTTTGCTACATGTGACATCATCTGTCTCGGATGGCCATCTGTTTATTTCCTACATTATTCCTGTCTCATACATCCTCGCCACATGCACGACTGTCTGCACTGGTTGCCATGGTATATGCAATGGTGAGGTATGGCTACATGTCCAGCTCATGTGTGCTACCTGTTGGGTATGGGGCCCATGCCATGGCATGTAAGATGTGTGTAAGCCATGGCTGTCTCTGTTGCAGGTAAGTGTGCACATTTGATGACCAAACATCCTGGACAGCAGACCAATTCTTGGTGTAACATTGGGGATGTGTACTTGCTGGAAGGTGCATTTCCATGACAAATGCATGCAGTCAGTACCTCAACAGCTGCTTCCACTATATTTTATCTGAAGTGTGTGCACACATATGCTTCCAGTGTTTGTGAAGGTATGTATTCCCCATATTTGTTGCCTTCACATACGATTCCATATTACACACTCATTGCTCATGTTAGGACCACATTGCAGGTTGTAAAGGTTGTGGACTGCAGTATTATTATATGCCGTAGTGTAGATCTGTAACAGTTGCCATTGTAATACTGGTATATACACTGTTGTAGCACTGTATAAAGTGTGATGTTTCACACATGTCCCTACTGTAGGCCATTTGTCCCACCATTATGTTCATCTCTGTGCACACATTTTGCAATGACAGAATGTTAGATATATTGCAGGAGTCTGACATACCCTTCAGATATACCATCATGGTGACCACTGTGATGCAGTGCAGTTAACATCAACAATACGTGAACATGTACGGCATGCATTATGGGTAGGTGTGTTAAATGTGTGCATAGAATATACCATAGCCATAATATGACTGGTGTATTGGCAAACCTGAACAAAAAACATACTCACCAGCTATAGGCTGCTGCCTTGGAGGCATAACAGAGGAACCTACGTAAGTGTGTGAGAGATGTGATGTCAGTAGCCACAGCTGTGGCATTGGTAAAGGGTGGGTGCAGCATTACAGTACATCAACAGTACAAGCCCACAATACTACAGCTTATGCACATCTGTTTATTACTACTATGCAGCAACAGACTATATATATGTCATCTCACATATGCATGATCTAACTGTACAGATGCAGATGGATACACAATAGTGGTCTACTGATGTGCCTTGTGGCCTTACCTGCACGCTCCTCTGCCATTGTGTGGTTAGCACCCACCTCCACTATGCTTTCCACCAGGTGTTGTGCGTGTGGGTGGGCAGGTGCCGTGAAGCTGGCAAGGAGCTCCTCAACATGTGTCAGGGGAGATGAATAACATGACCCCCCCTGTTGTGTGGTGATCCCCCCTGACTGCAGCAGCACACTGATGTGCATTGCGAAGTAGGTCTGTGCAATGATGCCATACCTGCTCATAACTGCAATTTTAAAGGCCAACATAATTTACCCTGTGGACAAGATCATTCCACAGGGCGGTCCACTCCTGCTGCTCATGGGCTGTTCTGTCAAACAACAACTGGTAGTGCTGCACCAGGTGTGTGATGATGACCTCATTTTCATCCGCTGTATAAACAGGAAGACTCTCATGGGACATCTTTCCTGAAAGACATAAAGATGGAAACAGGTCTAAGCCACTCATACACCAAGGTTATTATAGTTCTTAATACAGATCTCTGACTCCCCCCCCACCACATCTGCAACAACAATCTGATCACACAACTCAATAGGTACGACTACAGAATACCTACCATTGGGACATATATCGTATTGTACCACACATTGTGCTATGTGTTTGTAGCCATGTTTCTTGTGGGGACACTATCATTGCTGGCCTGTTATGGACAATGCCACCTGAATGCCATTATAAGGGCCACTATGGTTCCATATATGCACGTGGTCTGTTTGCTATGTGATTGCTGCACATCTGTTGTTTACTGTTATTGGGAATATCTAGGCATGTTGTTGGACATGATCCAGGAATGTGTGGACTATTACTAACCACATATGTTTTATAACAGTGACACAATAGCGTCTTTAGGGAACAGTTGCCAGCAGAACCACCTCTCCCACTTCATCTGGCCATGTTACCAGGCCACATCACATGTGGGACCCACACTGGGGCTTCCTTATTTACTGGTCCTGCACTTTCAGGTGGAACCACTTCAGGGGATGGTGTCCCCCCCTTCTGGGAGCACACAAAGACATAATCCTGTCACACGAGGTCAGGTCCAGGGACTGGTGCATAGGGAGCTCCACAGAGACTTGGGTGATGTGCTACAGCACCTTGAGGCCCTCAGTACACACTCACAAGGTCCACATGCTCCTCCTGCTCAGCATCTAGCCCAACCACCTTCAGGGCCTTGAAGCTGATGCTGTGACTGGCAATGGGTGGGGATCTTGTTCCCATTGTCTCCATATGGGGGCTCATGGGGCTTCCACATCTTCGATGACACTCCCCATCCAGGGTGTTTACCCACCGTTGTGTCATATACCGCCCCTGTAGGCTGTCTTATCTATCTTCCAACCCAACCCACCTCCACAAATATACCTGCTATCCTTCCCCAAATTCCAAATCCCACCTTCACAAACAAGGGCAATGTGGTCCCAACATGGGATTCACACGTGACATAACTCTCCATGTTGCACACACTTACTGCTGTATATATGTGTGTATTGATATGTGCAATGTTCCCTCACACATAGCATGCAGCACTGTGATGCAAAACTAGGGACATGTATGGATATACATATATGTGTGTGTGTGTGTTTGGATATATGTAGACATATACACACACAAACACACAGACACACAGACACACACACACACACACACACACACACACACACACACATATATATATATATATATACATATGTGTGTGTGTGTGTGTGTGTGTGTGTATGTGTGTGTGTGTGTGTGTAGATATATATTATGAGTTGTATATATATATATATATATATATATATATAGATACACACACACACACACACACACACACACACACACACACACACACACACACACACACATATATATATATATATATATATATATATATATATATATATATACTGATATATATGGGGCACATTCAGACATCAGGTCCACACTCTCTAACTCTCCTTCCTGCACAGCTGCACTGTTCTGCCTTGCTACAGCACAGAGAGGTGCCACATGTGGACACAGACTAAGATTAGGGGGGTATATATATAGGGACAGATTGCAGCTAAGCCTATTATACACCTATGGCATTTCTGCATGCTACATTACATGTTAACTTGTCTGTCCTGCAAGTGATGGGCTCTGGATCCCACGTGTACATCATAATGGCATTACTTCCACCACCAGCTATTGGCCACACTAATACACATGTTTTACATTACACAATACACACTATGATAGCTTACATCTTGTCAGTCAGTGCTTATCTGCACAATTGACAGGTATGCCCCACTACCCACAGGGACATACACTATTGTCCATAGCAGTTTTTCAGCTGGACATCATTACAACAACAACACCTGCTGGCACATATAAATCATTCCACATCATCTATCCCATTATTATGGACCAAGTACTACATTCAATTACATGCATATATACTTCACATACCTGTTGTGGGAATGATGTCTGTTCTGGATAGTTGGCTGGATGGATTTTTTTTGCGTTTTGTTTTGTGTTGCTTTTGTCTTTGGTTGTCTCTCTCTCTCTCTCTCTCTCTCTCTGTCTCTCTCTTCCTCTCTACAGTAAATGGATTGAGCTGCTTTGAATAGATCACAGCATGGGTTTTGTAGGTAATGCACATGCTCAGGTGATGGCTTCTGCACCAATCAGTGTCCTCCACTTGCTACCTGCATGCAGCATGCTGTGTAGTACTTCCAATTACCACTGTCATGGCAACCCACTAATATAAATCCCTACATCACATGGGCCTGGTCCCTTTATCTTTCCTGTATGGAGGACATCCTTCCTGTGTGTGGGCGGCAGTGTTACTGACAGCAGGTAGCAATATGTCTTACAAGAGGATTCACAGACTCAGACCAGCTACATATTTGTATAAGGTTCCAGAACTACCGACAGTGTGAGTAGTATTGTTATATGCATTGTATAGCACCAGTGTTACAGGGTTTGTGTGTACTTACTAGTTAAACATGGAATGCAGTCTGTCTGCATCGCTCTCAACTGTGGGCCTATCCACATGATGGCCAGAGGTGTGCCTGTTATGTTTTGTCTGTCCACAACACAGGTCTTGTGTCAGATATATCACTGGCATTGTGTGTGTTGAGTGCTATCAGTACATGGCTACATCCATTTGTGTTTCTGACTTCATATTCCTGACTAAGGGTATGTTTCAGACTATTCTGTAACACCAGCAACTTTCTCACTGTATGACAGCACTATTTCACATATGTGCCTGTGTTCCGGCCTCTGTCCTCCACCTACATACCAGGCCTGTGATTATGTCATGCTGCCATTCCTCCAATCATTCCAGTGCTGCTGTGGCCCCCCACACATATTGTGGGGTATGGTCCATATACATGTGGGCTTCAGCTGCACAAAACATGTGTGCCCTTCTGCAGTCCAGAGGTCAGTGTATGTAACAGTGTTATATGCCCCAGTAAGTCAGTCTGTGGGGGAGGAGTATGCACCATATATAACCTAGCCTGTTACAACATGTGAGGGGTATCGGTAGTAAGCCACCTTAAGGTATATGGCTGTACATTACCATACATTTCTACCTGGGAACATTGGTGGCCTAGTGCTTACTGCCATACAGACTGTTCTGTTTGTCAGTGTGATTGAGATGTTTTCAGTTATGCATTGTTATGTAACAGAAACATCCCATTGTATCAATTTAAGTCTTTTCCCCCTAGGGATTGAGTACAGAGTGTAATTAAAGGCTGCTGGATCATACATTTGCATTCCTTATTGCAGATTGTTATCCTCTGGCCCAGTCTGTTTTTACTGTTGTACTGCTTGAAGGCCTTGGCCTAGACAGCGACATATGTTATGCTTTCGGATTATTGTATTAAATGATCTGCTTGAGAGTTGCATTAATCTGTTTGTATGTATTTCAAAGTCTTAACTATATGACATGGCATATATAACTGTAATTGTACGCAAATAAAACTTTCTTATGTATGCAAACCTGTGTGTGGTGTCATATCCTTTGGCATCTCTGTGGGTATATGTTTCAGGCAACAATTGTCTTTTGTATGAGTGACTCATATACTGTCCATTAGAAAATGTGGCAACTGTAGGAATACTGTCTGTCCAATATGCTGTGCACCCTCTAATTATGTATCTTCCTACACATATCTACATATATGTATCTGCATATATATATTACAACAGCATGCAGGTACATTGATGGCAGCATGCCACCAATGTGGGAGTATTTCTACATGGCACATACATAGAAACAAATTTAAGCATTTATCAAACAATAGGTCATATGTTCCAACAGTAGATTTAATAGAGCACATAACTATTGAGTTGTGTATTTAGTTTACTGTTGTAGATATGGTGGGGGGGGGGAAAGATGTCTGTTAACAACTTGCATATCCCTGTAGTTCTCATTACTTTCCTAGTCAGTGCTGTGATCTGTACCTTACAGGTATTACTACACTACCCTATAGCCTTAGTTTGGACAGTGGTATGGATGTCGACAACTATATACATGTACTGAGTTTTATCTGAAGTATATACCTCTTACCTGGTATACCTGTGGAGGTATTGTTTGTTAATACTACCTGACTGTTTCCACACATATTCCCAGATTCAGGTTGATGTTATGCACATATCTGTCTTTCTCTTATTGCACATATGCTGGGCATGTCTTGACAACATGCAGGTGAAACCAGGACATATTTTTACTATTGCCGTCATAAACCTTTGGTAAGTTATACAATGACAGGTTTGTTTTCATAGACATTTTCCAAATATGTGCAGGCCTGACAGTCAGTTATATGACATTAAATGCTGCCTACATGTCAGAGATTAGCCCGCTGATATGCCAGGGGGACAGGGTAACAGCCAGCAGATATTGGCCAATTAACTGGACTTTCTGGACAAATATGTAGACTTGAGGGGTATGACTCTGCATACAGCTTACTACCACTCCCAGAATTCGAACCATGGCTGTGTGTGCAAAAAATACAACAGTTCACGTCTCAGCTAAGGGTGCTAGTTGGATTATGTTGTTTATCATTTCACTGTTTTCTAAGTCTCTCTCTGTTGTACAGTATGACCTCTTGTGATTACAACAGTTGTATACAGACATTCCTGCACATTTTATTTATGTAGCACAGTGTGGGTAACAGTGCTTAATACAACAGTACTGTTAAGAGGTTGCAACACTACATTACCATATGATACCAGAGTGAACACAGGCAGTCCAGCAGTTAGATCTTTATTGTATTATTATTATTGTATTATTGTATTGTCATATATAACAGGCTGGTTATCAGATAGCCTCAGTGATCACTCCCCAACATTCCTACTCAAAAAATACCTATACCAAGCTAAACCTGTCATCTACCGTCAAATACGTAAAAAACTAAACTTTAACCCACTCACATTCATCTCATCCCTCAAAGAATGTAACTGGCATCCTCTAAAGTACCTCAGTCTAAGTTGAATGTTTTAATACTACCTTCCTGAGCATCCTTAATTACCATGCCCCCATAAGACTTTCCATAATCATAGCACAACCCGCCCCATGGCTACAGAAAACCACCAAGTCAGAAATGAAAAACAGGGATAAAGCCTGGGAGCACTGGTGCAAAACCAAAACCCCCTCAACTAGACAGAAATTCCTAGAACTACGTAATAGAGTCAAAAAGCTAATAAAACAGGACAAAATCCAATACTTCCAGTCTGCCCTAGACTCCTCACAACACAGCCCCAAACAATTCTGGTCCTCCATAAACTCCATCCTCCACCCAGGTAAATTCAGTACCCCTCCTCCTAACATCCCTCACTCCTCAGAAAATATTACTACCTCATTCAACACACACTTCACCCAAACCATACTATCACTAGCTAAACAACACAACCCCTCTCCCTTCCAGCCCACACCTTCAACTAGTAATCTCCCCACTGCCTTCTCTTTTTCTCCTGTACCTACCTCCAACATAAAAAACTCTTAACTAAACTTAAACCCACCAAATTAGCAGCAGACAACCTCCCAAGTGAATACCTACAAATCACAGCTGATGCTCTGGTCTACCCAATATCCATCTTGATTAACCGATCTCTGTCAGAAAGTTACGTTCCCACACTGTGGAAAGTATCACATATAATTCCCCTCCACAAAGGCGGACCCTCCACAGAACTAACCAATTACCGCCCCATAGCTATTCTCTCTCCACTCTCCAAAATACTAGAGAGATGCATGCACTCTCAGGTCTCAGACTACCTCCTTACTAACAACCTCCTTTCCAGTACTCAGCATGGTTTCCGACCAAACCATAGCACCACCACTGCCTTACTCTCCTTTACTAACACTATCCTTCAGCATAAAAACAATGGCTGTCTCTCCTCTGCTACTTTCCTAGACCTATCTAAAGCATTTGACATGGTCCCACACAAACAACTTATCTCTGTCCTCAATAACCTATCCTTCTTACAATCAGTCACCAACTGGTTTCAGAGTTACCTGTCTGACCGCCAATAATCCGTTGTATGGCAGAATGACATATCTCCCCAACTACCTTTCCCCATAGGGGTTCCCCAAGGATCCATCCTTGGACCCCTACTCTTCTCTGTTTACACCAATAATCTAGCCTCTGCCATCAAACATGGCACACTCATACAATACGCAGATGACTCAATCATCATCTGCTCAGCCCAGTCCCTACCAAAACTGCAAAATGTCACACAGGAAGCCTTTTCCTCTGTTGAAACTTGGTTATCTGATGCCCAATTAATACTCAACCCAAACAAAACTAAACTACTCATCTTCCAGCCCACCAAATATACTCAAAACAACTCTCACTTTAACATCACAGCAAAAGACAACACCACTATATACCCAACTGAACACACCAAATTGCTAGGAGTGGAAATAGACAATAAACTAAAATTTGACATTCACATATCCATGACCATAAAAAAAGTCCACAAAAAACTAGGAGCTTTATACAGAAATAAGCAATTTCTCACGAAAGCAGCAAAGATTTCAATAGCAAATTCCCACCTTATTTCCACCCTACTTTATGCCTCTCCAATATATACCAACCTAAGGCAATGCGATCTAAACAAGCTAGTGACCTGCTACAACAAAATTGCCAAATTCGCCACAGGGACATCCTACCATAGTCACCACTGTCTCTCACTTGCTGAACTGGGCTGGCTTGAACTCCCTCACCTCCTTCAGTGGTATCAACTCTCACTCACCCACAAACTAGTAAATCATCCACTAAATGTCCCAACCCTCCAGAATCTACTCCAACCCTATTGCACCACCAGACCACAAAGATCCAGCAACAAAAATCACTTGCAGATCACTAAAGCCAATAACTCTGCTGGTGAAGCACTATTCTCTTGCACCATAGCCAAATTATGGAACTCCCTTCCACCCACAATTACCTCCGTACCGTCATGCACCCATTTCAAAACTTTACTAAAAGCGCACCTAAAAACATGCTGGCTATGCCCTTGCATCTCCCACTCTAATATCACCCACCCCATCCAACCACTACCTTTCTTTCCACTCCACTAACTACCTTGATTATAGCAAGCTCAGATGCTCATAAGCCTAGTACTTATTATACAGCAGGAACTTCTCATTGTAACATTTGTTAATGTCTGTTATGTACTTCACAGATAAAGATTCTAGTTGTCTATTGATGTACTATGTTCTTCATCTGTAAATATGTTGTAAGTAATTGCTATGTTAAATTGTTAACCGCTATGTAATCCAATGTAACTACTGTCTGTTTATTTTAACTGTGGAGCTTTTCTCCCCGGGCCTCTGCTGAAAATGGACCTACGTCCAGTTGGACACTCCCAGTCAACAAATTTAAATAAATAAATAAATAAATAAATAAATAAATAATTGTCAGTCTGTTAACCTTTTATTTACATACAACCTGTATGAGAATCTTCCTGCCATATTGTCTGGTGTATTCAGTACATGCCTTAAACAACAAAGGTTTATACTGGCAATTAACTTTCTACTACTTTTAGATTTATTTCTTATGACAGTACATGCAAGAGTATTACTAACCTGCCTCGAAACGCAACCTCTGTAATATACAGGCATGGGCTTCCCGGTTCAGAGCCCACTCATCTGCTGCTGTCAAAGACATAAGAGGAATATTTAGCCATACCTCTCCATAATATACACGAGCTGACAATTATTAAACAAGTAGTGGACTGATACTTACACACAGCTGGGACATCCCCTGTCCGCCTAGCCTATTGGATCCACTGATCCAACAGCTCCCTCTTTCTCCACTTCAGGTCAGCATAGTGATGCCTGACCTGCTCACCAGTTTGAGGTATGCCAGTGGCACTGGTGAGGTCATGGGTGAGACAGTCCCATGCTTCCACTTTATATTGGGATCCCTGGTACTGGCCCTGCAGCAGTCTCTGGTCATAGTCTTTAACAAGGAGTCCTGCCATGACTTTGGACTCCTGAATGGTGCAGAGCTGCACACAAAAGCCCACTCCTTCTCCTACACCGGTCATAGTGCCTACAGGAGGAAGCTGCAACCAGTTATGAGATGTATTCCCCCCGTTTGGGTTTAAATAGGGCCAATTTCCTGCACTTTGCCATGATCGGACAGTTTTGAAAATGTTAAGCTATGGGTAAACCTGCTTAACTTAGGTTGGCATTGCTTAAAGGGGGTATACCAATGGGCAAACTGATTTATCTGGCCTACACATTGCTTACACCTAGAAAGCAGGGCTGTGCAAAGCTTAGTATTGCTTACTTTTTAATTTGCATACTATTTGCTGCTTGACATTGCTTTATTATTCATTACATGTTATATATGTGTTTGGTATCCATGATTCATGTGTACGTACACTGTATGGGGTCCTTGTGCTTATTAGAGGATTTCAACACTTTATTACAATGACACCTCACATCTGGACTTAATGCAGTACTCCAGTTCACATATTTATTTTATGTAGTCAGTTATACAACATAAAACTGTATATAAATTCCTTTCACGTTAAGTTTAATATTCCTATAGTGAGGATCTGTTTGGTGATACCTCAGTCATTTGTACTGCTGTGATGGCTTACTGGTTAACTACTGTGACTATAGTGTATAGGGACCTGGATTCAAGACCTCTAATGGCTGATTATTTAGTTGCTGGGCAGATCAGCAGCTGTTGCATACAGAGTGATTAAGGCACTAAGGCACTTTTAAGCAATTGTAAGTGGGTTTGCGTGACAGTAACAAATGCAAACTTCTGGTTAAATATGCTTACAGAGAGTTAGCTTCAATATTGCTTAATCTATGTGAGCATTGCTTACCCTGACACAAATGGGCTTAAACCTACATACAACTGCTTAAATATGCTTACTCTCACTTACTACTGCTTAATAGTGTTTACTCCCGCTTACCCTCGCACTAATTTAGACAGAAATGTAAAATGGTTCTTGGGAAGGTGGTGGATTTGGACACTCTATGGCTTTATCATTCATTACACATTATACCTTCGGTTTGCATCCCTAATTCATGTGTACATATATTGCATGGAGCACCTGTGCTTATCTGTGGATTTTACAACATTATTACAATGACACCTCACATCTGCATTTAATGCAGTACTCCAGTTCACAAATATATGTTATTTAGTAGGTTATGCAACAAAAAATATTGTTCATAAAGTGATTTGACATGGAAAATGTAATGTACTGGAGTGAGACTCGAACCGGGAATGACTGCTTATAAGGCAAATGTTCTGACCACTACACTATTGCAGTACTGCTTCATTTGCATATATCTTGATATCTATCTTCGTGTGCCATTTAAGCTGCAGTATACGTAGCTAAGCAATGGGCAAACGTACGCACCTACGATTAAATTCTATCTGTTTGATAAAATAAATTGTTTATATTATATTTTAAATATTGCTCTTATAAACTTAGGGGGTGCTGCTGGGGGTATGCACCCCCCTTTGAGTGGTCCCGCTCACTGTACTAGCTAAACTGCAGTTCTTGACTACAGGGGCCTGTATATTGTTAGAGCTCTGCTCTTAGACATGCCCCCTGCACTCGTCCATGATCCGTGTCCATTTAGGAGCTCAGGCAGCACACCTTCATTAATATGCATGGGGAGCTGCCGTGCTGCTCCTGAATAGTCACTTCCGTGCAGGACTAAGCTAGTCCTGCATGGAAGATTACTGAATCTGGGGGAATGTGTCTCTTATCTCTAATTTATTTCTATAATTACCCCCTCTAAGGTCCTTAGGGACTTGTTCCAAAATACTAAACAAAAATTTCTTACCAGCACATTGAATTCTATGTTTATATAAGGCATTATTCATATCCTTATGTTTAATCGAGTATAAATGCTCTTTTATTCTTTTAAACAAAATCCTTTCAGTCATGCCTATGAAATAACTTTCACAGTCAGAGCATTTCGTGATGTATACTATTCCTTCTGTTTTGCAATTATAAACCCCATGTAACAAGCAATGTCTTGTCAAGAAACTGTAAATTTATAAAGGGTCCTTCTAATATAAATCTACAGATACCACAAAACCCACATTTATACATTCCATTGTTTTTGTTAGGTCTGATAATAGTTTATTTTACCATACGGGTATCATTCTGCAAGAACTTTTTAAGATTATAATTGTTTTTAAAAACAAACTTGGGGATATAACCTACTATTTTTGATAAATCTGCATTTCCTTTAATAATTTTCCAGTTGTTAGTAATAATAGAACAAATATCTTTATTATCAACAGACATATCAAGTGAACAAATAACTGTTGAATCAGACAATGTTCCATCTGCATCTTTCTTGGTCAAAGCCTTCCTAAGGATGGGAGAAAATAAATCTTTCCTTTTGGAGATAATCTCATGTATTGTTACTGTCAGCAACCTTTCATCGTATCCTCTATCCAAAAACATACTTTTAATATATTCCACTTTGATTAAAAAAGCAAAATCATTGGTAGTCATTCGTGACCCCTAATATATTGGCCTCTCGGTATGTTCTGCTTGTAAGAAATTTTTGTTTAGCATTTTTGGAACAAGTCCCTAAGGACCTTAGAGGGGGAACTTATAGAAATAAATTAGAGATGAGAGAGACATTATGGCTGTTTAAGTTAGGGGTGGACATTTTTCCCGGTCTTAATGACACTATTAATATTAAATGTTTTTTTGAGGAACAAAAGGCTCACTATTTGTTTCTAAATATTCAAATATTTTAATGGTTAATATTATATAAGTGAGGTTTTTTTTCATGTTTCAATGTTTTAAAGTGTAATGTATGTTCATTTTTTGGTCATTTTTTGTTTTTGTTTTTTTTATTTTCATAATTGATTTTTTGAATAATTGTTCTTAATTGGGTAGAGTACTTTTGTTATATAAAGAGATGCTATTTATGAGTTTGTATTGGTTTCTGAAGAAGCCTGGATTTCAGATAAAAGTGCATTAAACGTGTTTTATGCTAAAGTCATTTTTCTTCATTATACTTCAATTGTTTTCCTGTTGGTGTTTCTGTTCCAGCTGCTCATTTTGTGTCTTAATTTCCTTACTTCTTTAACTACATACTGTGCAACTGACATTCAAAATATAAATCCAACAATTACTGAAAGATAAAAAAATGCATGACATTGGTGAAATATGAAAAGTGTACTGCAACAGAACAGTTTAGCTGTCTACATTCTTGATTCACAGGACTTCTTTGTCAGTCATATAGTTCCTTCATTGCCAGCCACTCAGGAAAAAGTGGGCAATAGGAACCAAAACTGCCAACTTAGAAAAGGTCATCTCAGTCACATATGCCTGCAATCAGCAACAATATGGCCATGAATGGTACACAGAGTGGAAAAGGATAAACTATCCTTATCTGGATGAGCAGATCAACAAAGATGGTGATCACAAAGAAAAACTTACAGATCATGTTTCTAGAAATAACTGGAAACACTAAAATGCTACACATATTCCAGTCATGGATACCATCTGTAAGAGTCTCTTAAAGTTTGGGACATCTTTGGCTTGACAAAGTGCTCTATATTTTGATTTTGTTTCTATTTATCCTTTGTTGAACAGGTTAATCCCATTAGGCTAGTGTCTTCTTTTTACGGTGAACCCAAGTTTATTCTACTAGGGGGAAATTTAGCCAGGGCATTGGGAAACTTCCTCTCCTCTTTGGAGCTGCTAGATGGTGTCATGGGGGTCCCACAGCAGCAAGGAACAGGCTTAAGGGAAGCAGCTGAGGCAACATGGAGGAGAAGAATACTATATGGAGAGTTTGGAGGTGGAAAAGGAGAATTTGTAGAAAAAATATTACGTGTGGAGTATTAGAATGCAGATAAAAATGCCTGCGTGGTGGGTGATAGAAATGAGCAGTGTTTAGAGACTCAATGGAAAATGAAGTAGGCAAATCTGTTGCAGTGGTGCAGGTAATAAAACTGGCACAAGGAGAACTTGCATAGGAATTTCTGTTGAAAACATTTGAGCACTATGATCCAGGAGACATTTCTGCTGTTTCATGGAGTGAGATGGCAGATAGCTTTTTGAAAATGCTGAGGATGGTAATATGGAGAAGGAGACAGGTGATGTGGTAGCAGAGAATACAGCAGTTAGAACTTACAAAGCAGTGACAAAAAGTAAAAGTGGAAATAACAGCAAACTGAGGAGTCGGGTTTTGTGGCAACAGAGAATGCAGTGATAAAAACATAGCAGCAGTGACAACAGGCAAAAAAGGAAAGCAGCAACAAACAGTAAGTAAAACTGTTTTTAAAAACAAGAGAAGGCCAACTTTGAGAATGTTGTTGTCTTCCGGCTTTTCCCGGTTAGGGGTTGCCACAATGGAACTCCGGTCCACTAATGATTGGCAGTATATTTTGACGAACGCTGAGGTGCCAGCTCGATGTTCAATCTTCAACAAAGGCACACCCATTTATGCATGTCTTTTGAACGCCCACCCAAACGTGGGGAGGACATGCAGACTCCACAAAGAAGGCACTCCCCGCACTGCAGCTGAGAATCGAATGGGAGAACCTCTTGCTGTGAGGCAACAACGCTACCGTACCAACTTTGAGAATAAAAACAGAAAATGACACTAATAAACAAGATATTATGAATGGGATAATTTCATAACTGTTCTGGGTTTTAAAGCTCTTGTACTTCAGTCTTTTATAATCATTGAAACCGAGACTTTTTATGACTTAACATTTGAAATTGATGGACTAATGATAACATTTCTGGAACTGTGTAACAAAAAGAAGTACATTTATCTGTGGAACAATTACTTGTTTTCTACTAACAACTTAAAAAAAATGTTACTTTGCAATTTAGAACTGATGAACTAGAAGAACAAGATGTTAAAATTGCATGCAGAATTTGTGTGAAACTGTTGATAACACCGTAAATGTTAGAGATGAGAGAAACTTATGGGATACAGGGTTTTGGTTGGAAGCTGTTTTGAAATGCAATTTGTGAAACACATGCCAAGTGTTATTTTATGGCTGTTCATAGAGGGACATTAAGATATGCTGGACAGTCTAAATCATGTTCCTTTTGTTGGGACTCCTCTCATTTGATTAATGATTGTGACAAGATACAATGTAACCACTGCGGAGAGAAAGGACCTCCAGCAAGAAGATCTGTGGCTGAATGCAGGTTGTGGAAAAATGGGGCACTTTTGGATGACTTATCAAGACAGTTAACAGTAAATAATTTGAAAAGAAGGGTAAAGAGAAGAGAACATACAGAACAGAGGCTGGGGAAGATAGGGGACCAGGTGAATAGCTAAAAATAAGGAAAGGCAAAAAGGATTGACTGCAGGAAGAGAGGTCAGGGGAAGGAATTGCAATTGATATTATTTTGAATTTCTAGCCAGTGAAACATCTGATTCTGAGGATCAAGGATTATTTGTACATAAAACCAGGACAAATATTCAGTAGGCGAAAGAATAAAAATAAGAAAAATATGAAAACATAGTTCTCATAAAGTTAAAAAGAAGGAAAAGCAACAAATTTAGAGAACTTTCAGGAAATGTCAACAGTATTATTAATACTGTAAAAAAGATACGGATACTAAAATGGTGTGCAAAATGTGATGTGGACATTATTATGTTAGAAGATACTGAATTCATGATAAGTGATGAAAGACTACAAACAGGAAAATTGTGGGGTAGCAGTATAATATGGAACTTAGGAAGTGAAAGTTGTTCTGGAGTGGCTGGATTATATAAAGAAACAGTGAAAATTCTAGATGTAACATTGGTAAGCATGTGAAGGTTAACTGTTCTGGATGTGAGGTAGACAGAATATGTTTATAGAATTATGACATTATATGCATATATAACTAACAAGGAAAGAGATCATTTCTTTCAACAAATATTAGACTATGTGATGGAATGGGGTAGCACAGTGGTCAGCAGAAAGCATTTTTGTCTCTGTGCCAGAGGTTTAGTTCCACATTTCCTTCTGTATGGAGTCTCCATGTCCTCCCTGTGTTTGCGTGGGTTTGCTCCAAGTGCTCCAGTTTCCTCCCACGTTCCAAAGATATGCATAGGTGGATTGGACACTGCAAACTGGTCAATGGTGTTAGTGTGGGTGTGACTGTGTGGTGTGGAAGAACTACTACAGCAGGGCTAGAAACCACATGGTGTAAACCTTGGCTCTAGATGATTGTCACTATCGAAGTGACAACAGAACCCCATGTGCAAAAATGGGAAAAAGAGGTTGTGGCTGTATGGATATATCGATAGTGGTTAACATGAAAATGATAACAGTGGGGGGGTTTAACTGTTATTTAAGAGGGAAAAATGCAAAAAGAAAGGGGACTATGTTAAAAAAAATACAGGCCATGATAAAATGTGGTAAATTAGCTGTGTGAAACAAAAGTCAATGGACTTAAAGAAGTGGGGCACTTGGATCTGTAACTGATTATTTTGCATTATCTGTAGGGCTGGAGTTTTTATTTATTTAGTTATATTTGTTTGCCAGGGTAGTGCACTGATCAATATTGACCAATTTCAGGCTCAGTCCAGGTGACAGGTGGTAAGAAAGTTGTGATGTTTTTTTCATACCATTTAACAGTATTGATGAAGGTGATGGAAGAAATTGAGTATATTAAAACAGGAAAGGGAGTAAAAAGCATAAACAAGAAATTATGAAATGAAATCTGAGAGTGGGAATTATTGCAGTTAAGGAAGGCTCATGTAACCATGAAGAGCTTCTATAAAAACTGGTCTGAGTGGTGTAATGAACTTAAGAAGAAGTATAAAAATAATCTTTTCAGTGGCAGGAGGATGTAGGAAAGGAAGAGAAAGTAAAGTGTGAGAAAATGTATAGAAATGTATTAGGAAATTTAGAGAATGATATATGAGAATATTATGATATGGAAAAAAATATATAAAATAAGTTGAGAAAAATTAAGACATTACTGTTTACACAGAGAAATTATTTATGAAGAAGAAGGGAGGAGGTATCTGCATATTTGAGTAAAAAAGTAAACAGGGATATTAGCATAATGAGAGAAATGAAAAATGCAAAAGGAGAGATACAAAGAACAAAGGAGCAAATAGCGAGTATTGTACTACATGTAGAAAACATGTATAAGACTGTTGAAATGGAAATGAATAGAGAACGAATAGTAAAGAAATGTCCGTGATGAGTTAAAGAAAATTCTGAAAAAGAAATTACTATTAAGGAATTGAATGAAGTTCTTTGGACAGTAAATGTTGATTCAGTATCAGGCCCAGATGGTATAGTTAATGGGTGTACAAGATATTAATGGACTAGCAAAAATAATAGTTTGTAAATGTACTTTATGAATGGTTGAAGGAAGAGTTTATTTATAAAGAGCTATGTAGTGATTATTAACATTTATATGGAAGAAAGCTGAAAATTATGAAATAAAAAAATTGGAGAACCATCGCACTAAATCACACAGATTACAAAACATTTATGGGAATACTGCAGATATGAATGGAAGGAAGGAAGAGGGATATTATGGAAGAAAGTATGTATGGTTTGAAACGGAAGAGTTGTTAAGAATTGTTATTGACTGGATAAGAAATTGTGGATGATGTTTGAAATAAAAGAGAAGATGTGAAACTTATCGTAGGTAAGATTAGCAAGGCATGTAAAACATGATACTTTGTGGGATGTTATGGAGAATTATGTAATAGGTAATAGAAATAGGTGAGTGGGTAGGTCAGCATAGCAGAATAATAGAGTGAAAATGTTAGTGACTAAGTATCTGAGTAAAGAAATATGCACAAAGTCTGCTATAAGACAAGGATGTCCCATGGGTGGAATACTGTTTACATTGGTGATGAATACAATAGTGAGTGAAGTGGCTTTATAAAGTGAAAGATGCTTGATATGTGATGCACAAGGAGGTGGTGATACCATCAATTCTGACATATGCAGATGATATAGTTGTAGTTGCTCACAACATATGGATGTGGAAAATGATGGTTTGTCTAAATTAATATTTAAAGGAAATAGGAATAACCTTGAATAAAGATAAAAGCAAGTGTTTGTGTGACATGGTTAACGTTGGGTTGTGTATATTTTTCAATGAATGAAGAGTCTTTGCTAAGAATAACATTTGGGAAAATATTGTAGTTATGATGCAATTGGAGAGTTTGATAAAAGAAATAGAAGAAACACAGTCTCTGGAGGATGTATAGATTGACATTCAGGAAAAAGGTTTATCTGGTGAATTTGGTATTAATGGGAAAAATAGCATATATGTCAGATGTTTGTATGATCCCAGTAAAACATGAAAAAGGAAATTGTGCAACTGGTGTTTATTTTTATACAGAGTTCAAGAATAAACCCATTGAAAAGAGAGATTTTGCATGCGAGTAAAGATAAGGGAGGACTAAGATTACTTAATCCAGTTGTTTATTCTGCTTCTCTAAAATTGTATAGAATACTAAAGTGGGTAACAGACGATAATAAGAATTTACTAGCGATAATGTTTAAATATAAGTTCACAAATTCTAGGAAATGGTAAGAAAAAGAAAAAGAAAAAAGGACTCTGTAAATGAAGAAATTAAAAATTATCAAAAAAATACTAACATGGAAAATAAAAAAAAATGATGATATAAAGAAAGATAAAATGATGCGGTATAAATTATGTGATTATGACTTGGACCAGCGTTGCTATATGTTTTATAAGTATTCAAATGTGTCACTTAAACAAATGTTATCTGTTTCCATAGCTCAATTTGAACACATTCAGTGTTTTTAACAGTGATCCCATCTAAACCTTTCCTACTTTTAATTTAAATTAGTCATGGCACCAAGTTTGAAACTGACACACTACAATTGGCACTCTGATGCGAAATCACTGGTGTGCACTTTTTGGATTCTGATAACAAAGCGGAAGACTGAGGTGTCTTGTGGTGTTCTCTTTTTCTTTACTTGCAGAAATTTCAAAGTTAAATAAGGTGGTAGAATGAGGAGAACAGGAGGGTTCACCTACTGCAATGATACTTTGTTTTTGCATTTTTGAAAGCATACCTCTCGACTGTACAGATTTTCACAGAATGTCCAGATTTTTGCCTCATAGTTTTGGAGTGTTCCTCCTAAAATCTGTACCTTTCTGGCAAATAGCTGAGGATTGAAGTCATTAAATAATGATAAACATTTGAGTTTAAGACTCCGTATCCTTCAGAAAATTCATGCTAATGCAAAACCTATTCTTCTATCAACTTTCTAAGTTTGCAAGAACAATATTTAAAATTTGTCCCTATTTGTCCCCCCATCATTTTAGGCTTTGCCCAGATTTTTTGCTCTAAGAGGTTGAGAGGTATGTGCTTCAGTTTTGAGTATTGTACTGCTTTGTGACAACGGTTATGTGTGCTGATCAAAAAAAGTCACTCATTCATTCAGAATCTGAAGAAGTATTTATAGAAAGGAAAATATCAACCATATAATACAGCGAAAATTCTGTGGTCACTACTTCAGCAAGGAGAAGGAGCTTTTTTCAGCTCATTTTAAAAGTGTTGTTCACAGCGTCCATGTGATCATGAACTCTAAAATATGACCAGAAATTAGGAAGCCAAGCTTAGGCTATATCAATTGAAAACTGATCTGCTAGGGCTCTGCTTTCTATATACACTGTATCATTTTGTTGAACTGAAGTTTTCTTTGAGTAGATTTATTTGGCTATGACAGTAGTTTTTATAATTTTAGTCTAAATTTAGTTAATAGCATAAGTTATGAAAAGCTGCTGATTTTGTGTGGAGACTGATATAAAAACTGTGGAAAACATGCAGATGAAGTTTTCCAGGTATTCTTCCCTAGTCCCGCTAAATAAACACATGCTAGTAGCATTGCACTCAGAGTTCTATCTGTACCAAAGAAGGATCTTCCAGAATCTGTCTGTATATCTGACAATTATAGAAATGATTATTTACTGGATTTTCAGAGGCCTTTGTCAGGGTCTGGTATTTCTTATCTATAAGCCTGATGGTTAATGTATGTGATTGCTTCAATGAAGAATTTACGCATGCTGATAGAACTTCTGATTCCTATTAGCATACTAATACATGTCACTTTCAGACAGCAAAGTCATTCTCATGCCCTAACTAAGGAAGCAGCAGTAGGGAATGGCGCTGGCAGACATCTGCCACCATTTAAGTCTGTGTGGGTCACCAGCTTGCAATGTGGCAGTGATTGCATATTTTGACTGATACGTTGCTGTGTACCCTTTTCTTATTCTTAACTGTGTATGTATGTACAGGTTATTGTCTATGCCTCATACATAAGGCTGTACTGTGGGTCTTTATATGTGTTTATTATTTGCTGTTTGCATGGCATCTGTAATTGTATGTAACTCTTTTGTCTTTGACAAATGGCCAAGGAAGGGGCTGAAAGGGTTCCTTTAACAGCCCACTCACCTGGTTAACTGACAAATAAATAAACAGACAATAAATAAATAGCATATGTAGACTATACTTTTCTTCCTTCAACTAAACTCCAAATTCATGCAGGCAGGTTGCTTACTTATAGATCACTATATCTTGTATAGGCGTATGACGACCTTCAGCTCAAAAGAAGGATGTCAGTAGCAGCTTCATTCATGTATGGACTTATTTATTTATTTATTTACTTATTTTTTTTCTTTATGTTTGTCTGGTAGATATGCAGTTCGCATATTTATTATCATGTGTAATTTTGTAAATCTAAACTATGTACCAGCTAAATGGTACATAGAAATGAATGACAGTACGGATACAGGAGCACACTAGAGATGTGAAAAATAGAATTCTGTAAGATCTAGTAGCAGCACATGTATTACTAGAACATTGTAGCAGTTTTGATTATTTTAGGTTTTTAGTAATAGCCACATTAAAGTTACCCAGAGGTGGTGACTTTCAGATGGCATTACATAAATTAAAAAATAGATTAATTATAGAATACAAACAGGGGTATGGATTTAGAGATATCCTGGTAGTGTATAAATTAAATGCTCCATAATACGTGTGTGTGTGTGTGTGTGTGTGTGTGTGTGTGTGTGTGTGTGTGTGTGTGTGTGTGTGTGTGTGTGTGTGTGCGTGTGTGCGTGTGTGCGTGTGTGTGTGTGTGTGTCTGTGTGTGTAAGAAGCTAGTTGCAAGTGGGTTTTAATACTATTTATATGGTGTATTGTGTGGCAATAAAGGCCACTGCGGTGGTGGTGCTGCGGTAGCGTTGTCCCCTCACAGTAAGACATTGTCCCTTTCAATTCTCAGCTAGAGCATCTTCTGTATGGAGATATGCGTGAATGGGCGTACCTTCGTTGAAGGTTGTGCGTCAGAGCTTTCAATTCGGCACGTAAAAATCTGCTGCCAATCATTAGCGGACCGGAGTTCTGCTCTGGCGACCCCAAACCGGGAAAAGCCGAAATACACAACAACAACAACAACAACTGTGTGGCAATAAAGATTTTACCTCCCCGTGAAGAAAGCAGAAGATGAAGCACACTAGGGTTTAAGGTAGCAATTTGTTTCATTTCCAGTTGAATGACATAAATCTGTATACAGTTTTGCCATTTTATGAAGTGGATTATCTCAGAAGTAAGTCAATAAAAGGTATATGGATGGAGAGATGATTAGGTATTTTATGGGAGATAAAGCTAGAGAAAACAGAAAAGAAGGGAGTGGGAGAAGAGAAGCACTAGTGTACTGAATGACTTGAAAGGTAAGTGAAGGTTGGGCGTCTTTTGAAAAGA
Organism: Protopterus annectens; assembly: GCF_019279795.1. NCBI lineage: Eukaryota > Metazoa > Chordata > Ceratodontiformes > Protopteridae > Protopterus > Protopterus annectens. The sequence continues at coordinate 772,800,593 of NC_056731.1, forward strand.
AAAACAGCAAAAATATACAGTAGTAGAAGAAGGGGAGTCATTTTTTTAGAGAAGGCTTTTTGCAATAATTCATGGAGAAGATGGGGGCAGGGTTGAAAGTGGAGGATATAAGCTGAAAGATAAAGGAAAATCCAAAGGAAGAAACCAATGGATATGAGAAATGTTAAGAGGTTGCAAACTGACACATAATGGTAGAATATGGAAGGTGTACAAAAGTTTAGGAGAAAAAAACAACCCAGATAGCAATGGAGAGGTTCAAGAATGCATAGATAAAATAATAAAGGGGTTGGGAGGAAGGCTACCTCTGGGAAAAAGTGTTAGGCCTGATGAGACTGTTGAATAGGGTGAGTTTATTTGGAGATGTCCATGCCAGATTTGTTCATACGTGATACAGGATTCTGAAAAGTGTACATAAAGAATGATGGGCTCAGACATCATGCTCCTGATGGTGTGATATGGTGGTCTAATGGTTAGGATGTGGTGCTGCCACCACCATGGCTGAGTTTGATTCCTGGTCAGGGAATTTTAATGGTTTTCTCTAGCAGCATTCTACCTTCTCCCAGGATGGTGCCACAGTATAAACAAAAAATGATTGACTTCAACAATTGTCTTAGCTTCTGGTGTCAGTCAAGGGGGATGCAGTATCTGTCAGCCTGAGATGACATGGTCAAGAAGCCATGCTGTTTTGCCAGAGATGGTCTGCACCTGTCTCGTCTAGGCTTTTGGACACTAGCAAATGCACTTGCCTTCCCCATAGTGCCTTTTTAGGCAATGTCAAAACAACAACATTTTTGAAATAACAAAATCTACCTGAGGCAAACTCAAGGTTCTGCTGCTTAATGTTAAAAGTCTAAACATGAAGCTGCACTCCCTGGAAGCATTCCTCACCTTGGAAGATGCTGATGTTTTTGCAGTTACTGGGACATATTTCAAGGCCACAAGAGCACCCCGGCCGTGCAAGGCTACAATGCCTTCCACACATTCAGACCTCAAAATGAGCATGAAAGAACCAAAGGTGGAGGAGTATCGTCATTAAAGCCAAGTACACCTCAAGACTGCCCAAACAGTATGGCTTCTCAAATACTCCCTGTCCAATTAACTCTAGGCAAAATACCCTACCTCATCATAGCTAGCTATAGGTCTTCCACCATGAACCAAGAAAACCACAACACCTACCTGGTATTTCTGGAATCACTCTCCATACAGCCCAACACCTCAGTCATAGGTGATTTCAACTATCCTTCCATCAACGGACTGACATATACGATGACAGACATGCTCACCAAGAGGTTCCTGGACTTTGTTAATTCAAATGCTCTGGAACAGATAGTCTGCACCTCCACAAGGGGCTCAGATGTCCTAGACATACTACTCACCAATGTGAGGAGTCACTGTACTCCCCCCTGTGTGATGCCTTCCCTGGTAAGGTTGGACAATAAAACTGTCTTGTTCGATGTAACTATTTGACCTGATACCCCCACAGGAGCAAAAAAAAAAATTGAAGAACTTTTCCAAAGCTAACTTCAGACTACTAAGCGATGATATAAAAAAAATGTATATACCCCAAATTCACAGACAACAATGACTGCTATGCAGAGGTGTGTTCATATGCCCTGTATAAACACTTATTCAGCTGTATAGACTTGTCTGTACATGACTGGTTCAAAATCAGGTCCTCCTGAAAAAAACAAGCCACCCTTGTGGAACTCAAGTATAAACAGGTTATATAACAAGAAGAAGAAACTGATGTCTAAAAATAAGAGGGACTGACTCGGCAGAGGAAGAATTCCCTTCTCAGTTCGAGCAAGCAGATCACAAATCTCATAAAATCCTTTAAAGTTAAGTATGAAGCTAAAATAGCATCCCTAGTTAAGGATAATCATAGGTATTCTTTAATTATGTCCGAAACCTAAAAGGGAATGCCCAGCTTTGTGCAGAACTGGTAATAAATGGTAACACTCATACTGCATTGGAGGAAATTGATAGATTTGATGCAAACTTCACCCCCCTGGCCCCACCACCATACCCCAAAGCATACTCAATACCAGTCCTCTGCCTAGTATCTCTAGAGATCAGGTTTTATCTGCGGTCTCCAAAGCCAAAAACATGCCCTCAATGGGACCAGATAACATCCTAGGATACTTACTAAGCAATCTAAAACAGGTCCTAGCAGACTCACTTAGCGCTGTCTTTAACCATAGCCTGAGAACTGGCTTTGTTGCAGCAAAATGGACAACAGCAACAGTTATTCCCTTGCACAAAGGGGCAGGGATCAACAGACCCTGGGAACTACAGAACAATAAATCTAATCAGTCTCATCTGCAAGGCCATGGAAAGAATCATCAGGGACCTTATCAAAAAAGACATAGGTGACCTTCAAACTCTAGACCCAACCCAGTTTGGCTTCATTAAGGGTAGATAATGCTTATTAAACCAGGTGGACTTCTTCAAGAAAGTTGCCAAAGCCCTGGATAGAGGTAAGACAGTGCATACCACCTATCTTGACATGGCCAAGGCTTTTGACATAATCTTCCACTCAGGTATCATTGATAAACTCTCTCAGTTAGGGATTAACAAAATCACAAAGCACAAAATATCATACAAAATGATGACGTTTATATCACATGAAATTATCCATTACCAACAGTTCAGAAAATAGATGCGATAAAAAACAGATATAGTGATCCATGAAAAGAAGACAAAAGTAATATTGATCATTGTAATTGCTACAGCCAGTAACTATACTGTCTTACATACAGAGAGACACAAAGTCATAAAGTACCAGGATTTGCAAGCAGAAATAAGGGCAATGTGGAAGAACAATACCCAGACAGCTCCAGTAGTCATAGGAGCAATGAGCCTTATAAAAATAATTTCCAATCTTACTTAGATATGCTACCTTTATATGTAACTGAATATGAAATGCAGAAAGAGCCATTACTGGGTACATTATGGGTGTTGCAAAGGGCACTTCTGGCTAACATCAAAGATTGAAACAATACTAATTTCATCAACTTTGATCATGCTTTGAGTTAGGAAGGAGGTCCATTCACGTCATGGTACTAGAAATCCAAATGGTTTGGAGAAATTAAAAAAAAAAAAATAAGGATTAACCCTTACATCACTAGATGAGTAGTGAATTGGCCCACTGACAGAACACATGTTGTCAAAGTTGGTGACTCCACCTCTGCCAGTAGACCTGTCAGCAGTGGCGTACCACAAGCTTCTGTACTGTGTCCTTTGCTGTCCAGAATCAACTTCTCAGAAGTCTAGGCTAAAGTGGATGGCCTTTAGCTTACCAAATTCACTGATGAATGCAAATTGGGTGCAGTCATTGAGTCCCCCAATGATGTTAAAATGCTACATGATGGGCTAACACAGACAAATGACTGGTGCCAAAGCCACAGTTTAAAACTAACTGCAAAAAAAGTGCCTTATTATCCCCTATGGCAAAGTAGAATTCCCCACTAACTACAGTATCGACAACACCTCACTAAACTCAAATACAGTAGTGTGAGACCTAGGAACACAGGTAGATAGCAATCTGTACTTCAACCACCAAGTTTCCTCTATGGTAAGGAAAGCATTCTATTATGTTGAGCACCTCATAATTAAGGGAATCACATCCAGGTCTAAGGATGTTATCGCCCCACTGCAATCGACCCTCATGATACCACTAATAGAGTACAATGGTCCTTTTTGCATGTATCTCAACAGAGACCTGCAGCAGATGGAGACTACAGAGGTTCCTCACCAAGAAAATACAAGGTCTCCAAACCATGACATACATAGATAGACTAAAAACCCTGGCACTGTACTCTGTAGCTTACAAACTGCTGAGATGAGATTTGTGCCTGGCTTACAGGGCAGTCTCTAACCCTGGCCTGATGGATATGCTTCACATACAAAAAACAAATGGTACAAGAGTGCCTCACTCTAGGGAACTTAACCTAGCCTGTGACATTAAAAGAACATGCTGGAGAGACAAATATGTCTCCCAGAGATTGCCACTCCTCTGGAACAAACTTTCAATTGACGTGAAGCAGAGCTCCTCACTGATCCTATTTAGCACAACCTGTAGAAAGGGATGGCAGACTGCAAATTCACCATAGGGGTGGCATCCATGTCCCTCATGGACAGGGGGAGTCGGTGTTTACCATAGACTAGCTCTGCAAATTACATTCACTTAATAGGGACAGATGAGGCAACTTGTAATTAACATGGCTAGGCTTGTAAGGGCTCTATGGCTGCTAGCCTAGTAACCTACTATGAACCTATGAACGTGTTGTGGGCATGTGGGGAAAGTCAACAGCTATAAGAAGTGACAAGAAAATCAGAGTGAGATATTTCTGTGGAAGATTCTAGATTCTAGATTCATGGCAGTTCTATCCATTTGGGGGTTAGACACAGAAGTACAAAATGACCAAAAGAAGAATTTTTTGAATTATAGCTAACAGTGGAGGGATGTTATGAGGAAAACAATGACAGCATAGAAAGAAGGGAACATAGTGGAATAAATAAAAGAAAGGGAGAAAGCTGCCCTGGTCACTCACCAACATAAACTCTCAATAAAAGAAAAAAAAATGTTAGAGCAAGCAGGAGATTAAAATACCCTCAAATCAAAGATAGTATCAGAAAATTGACAAAAACCTTGAAAATACTACTAGGACTAGTAAGGCAATCCATGAACTTATCTGAAGCTAAAGGCAGTTACAAATAACTCCCAACATTGTTCTGAACTTATTCAAAATGGCAGCAAGTACTCTGATCTGGCAGACATTGCCAACATACCAGCAGATAAAGTCAGTGCACACTTTAGCCTGGGGACAAGTATTCAAAGGCCAGTTATCCCTAAATCTGTCAGACCCCCCCCCCCCCCATCAGTGTTAAAGAGCATGTACTAAAACTGATCATCAAGAGTAAAATATTTCCTCTATGGGAGATATTAACATACCTGGTAGTAAGCAGTGCTAAACAAGCTTTGGCAGAGCTGTTCCTTAAACTATTTAACTTGAGTTTAGCCATTGGCTTTGTCACTCAGATTTGGCACAACAGTAGTCAGAGGCTAGTTAGCTATTCTGGCACCCATTGCCATGACTGATCTAGCAAGCCTTTTCAACATTATGTTGAGAAGTAAGAAAAATGCTCTTCTTTCCTTATAAACTGAATAAGACTGTTTTCTACATCAGTGGCAAGTAGCTCCTAAAGTTTATCCCAATATGGAACAATAAAATGCTTAATTTCTGATAGAAAATATAGTATCCAGCAATGTTTTCTCAATGCTTTTAATGCACTGAAGACTGATCAATGTCTGCTGGTCGCACCCCCTAACATTTCTGCCTAGCATGGCTGCCTCCTTTGCCACACCCTAGTAAGGTCTCTGGCAGTAGAAATGTAATTTTACAAAGGTTGCCCCACCACTGACAATGAAATTACAGGCATGTCATGAAAACTAGTCATCTGCAAAACCATATGATAACTGACCTGATACACTATGACATTAAAAGTCTCAACAGGCTAAACCTGAAGCAATTTGGCTTTGTCAAGGCTAGATCCTATCTAATCAATTTGGTTAACTTCTCTGAAAGGGTAACACAAGATATTCATAGTGGCCATGCTGTCCACATGGCAACCCTTGATCTGGCCAAGGCCTTTGACACCATATCTCGTGCTAGCAAAGTTAGTAAGCTTTATGCATTAGAAACAAATCCCCCATGTGGTAAGATGTGTAACAAATGACTAAAAGACAGAAGCCACACAGTGTAGGAAGCAGATGCCTCATCACTTAGTATGAAGGTGAACAGTTATGTCCCACAGGACTCAGTGCTGGTATCCCTTTTGTTTGGCATTTTCATTTCTGATCTCCAGACAATGAGCCAAGACCTCCAGCTAAACAAGATTGCAGACGACTGTAAACTATGTGTCATTGCTACGCCACCCTCTGACTCCCAAGCCCTTACACAAAAACTTACACTTATCAGTACCTACTGTACTGAAAATGGGCTTAAACTCTAAATGCTAAAAGTACAATAACTGTTAGAATTGTTGAGATACCCTTTCCCACAGTATGCGGCATATGTCATACCCCACTGTAAACTGAGAATATTATTAGACTTCATTGAACTTGGGTTGATAATTCCCTCTCCTTTAATCACCATTTAACAAAAGTAGTCAGAGAGTCCCTCTACTTAGTGTAGCTGACTGTCAAGGCAATTATTCAGATCCAGCGAGGTGATTGTCCCATTATATTCAGCACTGATTACACCAATTATTGAATACAATGCCAACTTTGTGATATATCATTAAACATATAAAAAAATCAAATAGTTCCACAAATACCAGGACAAGGGAACTAAATCTTCAACAGCAAATAAATAAACTAAGTTAAAGAGATATAGGTTCATTGCACAGTGCCTTTCCAATCTCTGTAATCGAATCCTGCTGCAAATTAAGCAGTGTGATATACTGTCTTCTTCCAGACAGGAACTAAACGATTGTACTGATATTCACAAATTCACACCTGGCTTGACTTTCCTTGGTCTTCTCTAGTGAGAAGAGGGTCACTCTGATAGTGGTAACTGGCAAGCAGTAAATGATTGCAGGATTGTATTGCTTTGCATTTTCTATGATACTATGATCCTTTGAACATTGCTGTTGTCTTTTAATCTGTGTCTATTAATTACATACTATAATTTTCCTGTTTATTAGAGAACTTGTCCTATGTTGTGCATAGCAAGTCAATGAATCCTGATTAGTGTGGAGTGGTGTAGCAGAAAACCCTATCTTACATAATTATTGCTACATGCAACATACAAATATTAACCCTTTCTGTAAGTTCTGAATTTGATAATTAATGGGATTGTTGCTATGGAGACATTGAGAAGTAACAGGTTGTTAGATGGTTAGAACCCTGGTTTATTTTGAAGCAGTTTGCGTGTGTGTGTGTGTGTGTGTGTGTGTGTGTGTGTGTGTGTGTGTGTGTGTGTGTGTGTGTGTGTGTGTGTGAGCGTGTGTTATTAGGTGCTACCTTTTTATACACACAAGACATTATGTTATGACACACTTACTGGGACTCAATGGTCATTCCTGAATATTTAGAATAACACAATTTTTGTATCAGTAAGTGTACTTCTGAAGACGTTTACTGTGTATGGACTGATTCTGTTTTATTACTTTTCTATACTGTTAATAATAGTTCTTAATGCATGTAATTGTCAGTGTAAGTCATTCTTTTGTTTCTGTTTGGCTACTTGTTACCACTGACATAATTAATTTGGACATTTTCTTTGTGAGACTGATTGTGAGATTTATTCACATCGAGCAAATCAGTTAATGAATTGGATTTTCTTTATTAAACCTGAATAACTTAAGGTATTGCACAATCCAAAGGAATGTGTGTGAATAATTATGAGATTTACTTGTAGAGAGGAAGTCAGTTACTGATTTGGATTACTTTATTAAACCTGTGCAACATATGTCAGTGTATGATCATGATGGATATGTCCAACATTACCATTTTGTATGCCCTCAATAAAAATGTACAAGTACCTTCACCCTATAGTGCCCACTGTTGTGATGGCATTTGTACCACCTACAAATGCTGCTATATTGTACACCCTACCTCAGCTTATGTAGTAACCTCCAAGTGCTTACAATACTAGACAGCTGTAGAGTATACGAGCTGCTACTCCATGTGGTTTCTATATTGTGTTATATGCTTTATGGCACACAGGCTACCTTCTTTTGCAAACACCATATAATATGAACTGCCTGAATGCCTACAGCATTATCTATCATTTCTACACAGCCCTGCACTGCACTCTATCTTGTCTCAGACCAGCAGTACATTTTCCTGAGCAGTGTTATTGTGGAAACAAAACTGTACATGGTGCTGCTGTGTTGTGTGCTGTTTATGCCTTAGTTAAAGGTTTATATTCTTGCACTGTTTCTAGATGAAATTCTGCTTATCTCTTTTTGCTCACTGCATATTATACATTTTAAAAAAACATACTGAGGACATAACTACATTACCATCACAGACACAGTCCTGCCAGAGCACAGACTGGGAACTGACAGAAATGCTGCATATATGCATAGTCACTTTATATAGGAGTTTGTGGGACAACATTTATGGAACTGCACACAGAGCTCAGCATACCAGAGTAAACTCTCAGATATCAAATGGATCTAGACCTTAAGCATGTAAATCCCAGTACCAGAAACAAAAGGCCAATTTGAAATTGATGTCAGCAACATCAGCATCTGTAAGTAAGTAACTGGCTGAGTCGCTCTCTGTGACTGAATGAAAGAAGCTGAATAAATTTGTCACTGTGCATCAGCAAATTAATCTAACACTGAACCTGATGAGAAATTGCTGGTGTCTAATCAGTTTACGTGGTCTCCAGTCAGCAGCTAAATAATCCAAATAATTCAGGTTATGCAATATATGTGGCATGATAACTTGTATTTTGCCACTTCAAGTTTATGTAATTTTTTGTGTCACAGCTCTACAGAACATATACCAAGATCCAGGCAGACTGTGAATAGAAACTTTTCTCTTCCTGCCTCTGATGAGATTTTGCTTTCTAATTTCATAAAATCAATCCACTGAAACTAACTGACCACACCCTTTCTGTACTCCTTCTGCACCCTATTATTTCTAAGTACTATGAGTCTGCCTAACCACTGAAGCCCTGATATCGATCTAAGTGCAACTGCAATAGAGTAGGTTAAAAAACTAAACCTATAAATAGCATAATTGAGATAGTGATTACTTAAAAGGTAAACAGACTTACTCTGGCTTTCAGAAAAGGGCTACCACTAGCAGTACGTTCTTATTTTTTCACTTACCCGGTGAGGTGGGGGAGTGAGCACCCCCAGTGCTCTCGCTTTTGGCTTCAAGTACCCAGGCATCGAGGGTTGACCTGCTCCAGAGACATTGCCAGGTGACGAGTTTGTCTGAGTCAGTACATCTGTCAAAGAGTAACACAGATGTCCTAAGGCGAAGTCAAGGAGGACAGAAACCTCCTGTGGAGGAGAAGGGCAAAAGTTCGCATGATCTTGATTTTCAGTATGAATACAGACCGTGAAATCAGGGCCTCACGATCCTTCTGGCTTTTGGGTTTTAAGCAGAAGGTGTCAGAAAAATTACCACAAGTATAACTGGCTTGTGGTGGCCAAGTGTTCATAGCGATGTTGCTTTTTGATCCTTCGATGTCAGCTCTTCCTATCATTGTGAAGCAGAATTCACCAAGCATTGGATTGTTCACCCACTAATAAGCAATGTGAGCTGGGTTTAGACCATAATGAGACAGGTTAGTTTTACCCTCTCAGTGATGTGTTGTTGCGATAGTAATCCTGCTCTTTATGAAAGGAACCACAAGTTCAGACATTTGGTGTTTGTGCTTGGCTGAGGAGCTAATGGTGTGAAGCTATCATCTGTGTAATTATGACTTACTGCCTCTAAGTCAGAATCCCACCTAAACTTAATGATACCCCAGTGCTGTGGATCTCTGGCTGGCCAGACATAGCTGTATGCAAGGTCGGCGATGAGTGTTGCTCATCACTGGGTCAGAGCGGGGACGGAAAGAGGCTGCCTCTCTTCAGCAGTGCAGTGCATGTTCATGAGGAACTGGGTGCTAAATCATCCATAGATGACCTAATTCTGGATCAGATTTTGGTACGTAGCAGAGCAGAAAAAGCTGCGATCTGCTGAAATCCATTTTTTAAACTGTCAGTTCTCAGACAGGCCCAGCACCGTAATTCTACACAGTCTGAAGAATCACTGCAGTGAACTGTCTCCTTGGCAGAGCTACATGTTATTAAAGCATTTTAGGAAACTGGTTTAAGCTAATTAGCCATTTAGTCTTCCCCTGAAATGTCTGCAGTAAAGCATTTACACAGTCAAGAACTGCTAGATGAGTTAAGTAACTCTGCCAAAAGTTTGCATTCATCCATTACGTTCATTGGGTGATATTGTGTTAGAGGTAAGTGCTGGGGAGTTTAGTGGACAGGTAGTGATGGGTGTGCATGTGTATGGGTGTGAAAGGGTTGCCAGATTTCCGACTGGGTGGGTAGGATTCTGCATTAAACACAAGTAGCTCCATGTTTACTAATTTTTGATTGGCTCATATGCCGGTATACGGGCCAATAAAAAAAAAAAGTGGAGGGCTGTTTCGCTGGGATTTAAACCGGCAGTGCGGGACTTGGGATCGGACTGCTGATCCCTGGACAATCCTGCTCAAATAGGGACATCTGGCAACCCTGGGCAGCATACATGTGTCTATGCAGAGGGATGAGTACTCTAAGGTAATTGTATGTGTGTGTGTGTGTGTGTGTGTGTGTGTGTGTGTGTGTGTGTGTGTGTTGGGAGGGCTGCATACCTCTCAACCTCTTAGAGCAAGAAATTTGGACAAAGCCATAAATAAAAGTGGGACAAAGGCCCCAAAATAGGAACAATTTTTAAATATTGCTCTTACAACCTTAGAAAGTTGATAGAATAACAGGTTTTGCATTAGCATGAATTTTCTGGAGGGTATGAAGTCTGAAACTCAGTTGTCTGTTATTATTTTCTAACTTCAATCTTTAATGATTTGCCACTAAAATTTCCAGAAAACCACATTTTCATGAAAAACAGACCTAAATCTGGACATTCTATGAAAATCTGTAGAGTCTGTAGAGTTGAGAGGTATGGGGGGCTGCTATACATCTAAACTCCCCTTGAATAGCAAGCAAATCCTGAAAAACTGGAGCAGGGGACACTAGACAGTATAGAATTTTAAATATTACCCTAAGTCACTTAAAAAATTAATAAAGGAACAGGAGGTTTTACAGCACAAAAGGTGTATGTGTGTGGTGGAGGTCAGTGGACACATAAGGCACATTAAATATTACCTTAAGTCATTTAAGAAAAGAAGGTTCAAATCCTGTTAACAAGGTGAGCTTTAGTCTTCTGCAATAACAGTAGAACTGAGGGCAGCTCCTTAAATATTACCCTAAGTCAGTTAATACGTTAATAGAAAATCAGGAAAGCTGTGAATCTTATACCTTTGGCACAGAAAGCAACTCATTAACAGCACAGCTTTACTCATCTACACTAAGTGATGACATAGTAATTTAGTATGTCTTGTGTCCTGATGTATTTTTTTGTAAAATAAGAAGTATGAAACTCTAATGACTGGCATTATTGATTGACTGTAGTAGTCCATGAATGACAAGAAACTGAGCTGCTACACAAGACAAAACCAGGGCTGTTCTGTAAAATCAATGACAGTTGTGAAGGATGGTAGTGTCCCAACGTGTAGTGTTTATGTATGTCTGGGAGACGGGCCATGCTTAAGATTTCTGGGCAAAGCCAGAAGGATAACTAGATGACACAGGGAAGAATTCTTAAATATTACTCATACTCACTTAAAATAGTTAATTGAGCAGTTTCTGAACAATAAGAAAAATGAAACTCTCCTCCAAATATTCCTTGAGTTAGTGCAGTTGTAATTCATGGCTTAATCAAACTGATTACTAGGGAAGAGAAAGAAATGGCATTGCTGAAGATGGCAAATGGTTAAACACCAGGGCTGGATGTCATTCCAATGGAGCTATATCAAATGGACAAGGAGAGTGTTATACTTCATGTGCAACATTTATTTAATGATGTCCTAGCATCAGGTATGATTCTTAGCTCATGGAAAAATGCAGACGTTTCAGTAATTTTGAAAGCTGTCAATGGACCTTTATCATTTGTCTCATATCGACCTGTCTCCATTTCAACACTAGTGAAAAGGGACCAGACAGGATTTAGACGAGCTAGGACCACCTTTGATAATCTAATTGTCATAGAGCTGTTAATTGAAGATGCAGGACATCACAATAAGCAGTTAGCTTTAATTAGTTGTGGCACAGAGAAGGGCGGCTGCGGTGGTACAGCAGTTAGTATTGCCACCTCACAGCAAGAGGTTCTCTGGTTCAATCCTCAGCTGGGGTGCCTTCTGTGCGGAGTCTGCATGTCCTCCCTGTGGTCATGTGAGTTTCCTCCCAAAGACATGCTGTAGGTAGATTGGACACTCTAAATTTGCCCTAGGTGTGTGCCTTCCATGGAAAGTTGGGTGCTGGGCTGGCAACTCTTCACCATAAAACTCCACTGCCAATCATGAGCAGACAGGTGATATGCTGTGGCGACCCCTAACTGGGAAAAAGCCAGAAGAAGTTGTGACACAGAGAAAGCTTTCAACAGAGTGAGCTGTCACTTTTTAAAACATTGCCATGAGAAACTCAAGTGTTACTGTACCTGCTAATGCTGGTGGCAAAACAGTTTTACAAGATGTTGAACATCAGCCTCCCCTCCCCAGATTGCAGAGCTCATAGACATTATGAATAGTACAATGGAGTTGGAAGCAAGTTCTGTGCACAAAGAGAACTCAGAATATATTGAATAAATTGTATAAATGGGTCTCTCTGTACTGTTCTTTGTAGTGCATTACAGTTTGCTCACATCAGCACAGCAGGGTGAACATGGCCCAAGCTATGCAATAGTAATCTTTCACCGCATCTGCATTCAGGAAAGGGAATACGTCTAGAGATAGATTGTGATGAAATGCCAGCCAGTTTCAACAGGATACTTATTTGTAAATGCAGCACTCATCATGTAATGGTTATAGTGGTGGTTTCTTTTCTTTCTTCTTTTATATTTATTTATTTATCTTTGTTAAGGATGTTTCTTTTTTGCTTTTAACCTATTGCTGAAAATTGTTAACACTAATATAGTGAATGGAGCACCCTGATTATGCTCAAAAATGGCTAATTATATTTTGGTTCTGCAATGCTATAGTGCAAGACCTGACCTTAACAATGTTTGGAGGGGTGCTTAACAATTATTAAGCACTTCCTATGCATAGTTAAGGTCAGGTTTGCACCAAAAGCAGACAGCATTGACCAGAAAACAGCAGCAGCAGGGCACAAAGCTTTGTTTTGACTCAATTTCTGACACCTGCATGCTAAAGTACACCCAGTACTTTCAGTACAACAGCTTCCCCTTATACAGAGAATATGTAGACATCAACTACTTACCCACTGCTTTACCAGCTTTCAAAGCCGACACAACACTTCACATTTTTTTAAATCTTATTTTTTACTATTAGTACATGGAGAAGATAAATCTCCAAGCACTACAAGGAATTATGGTCACATCTCTGATCATAATTAAATATATCTCTAGACATTTCCTCTCCTGAATGCTGATGTGCTGCAGGATTACTATTGTATAGCTTCACTGTTATTTCTTGGTATTCATGTTTCGACCACATATTATGCTTGTTACGATTGGCAACCCTATCATAAGCCTCTATGTCACAATAGCTTAGTTTGATACATAATAGTGTGTTTTCAATAGTTAATGTTATCAAGGGAAAAAAGCAAATACAACATGTTAAAAAATTAAACTGTAATGTCTTGCATTACTGACTGAGTGTAATCATCTGGGATTTACAAGGGACAAGGAAAATTAAGATGCTACCTCAGGGACTTTCTGTAAACTCAGACATAAGTAACAGGCAGGGGCAGCCTTTGGTCAACTGGTGCATTAGGCAAAAGGGGTCCACAGTGCCCCCCCACCCTCCATCCATTGCCCCCATCTCTGTCTACCTACACATCCAAATCACTTTTTTTCTTCCTTTTTCTCACAGTTTGTCTTACTCTTCAGTTTTTCCTGTATTCATTCAATACATTTTAAAGAAACAATTTCTTTGCTTCAAAAAAGTAAACAAATAAATACTGGAAAAGTGTCCCTGTAGAGTGACAGCCTAGGCGGCTGCCTAGTTAGCCTATGCCTAAGGCCAGATATGGTAACAAGTATGTTTTTTGTGTGTGTGTGTGTGTGTGTGTGTGTGTGTGTGTGTGTGTGTGTGTGTGTGTGTGTGTGCGGCATGTCTGCATATGTTTGACTGAGTAGTTTTATGTGAAAGATGGAATGGGGGGTGCATGTGCCAACAAGATGCACGAGACACCAAAATGTTGACTGCAGGAAAGTTTTGATTAGCTCTAGTGATAACAGTACATGATTTAGAGACTTGCAAATTAGCTGACAATGAGATCTTTTTGTATGTCAGCTAACATATCTCTGAATCATATCGCCCTTTTTCTGACCAGTATTGATATTAAACATGCATTGGGGAAATTATGTAACTATACAGGATCAGTGAATATTCCTTCAATGTAGCATTTATTTTGCTTTTCTTGGGTACCTTTCTCAGATACTTAAGAGTATAACTGTTCTCCCAGACGTTTTGACAAAAATGTTTAATTAGCAACACATATTTTTAATGTCATGCTTTACATTGCATGACAGTGCAGACTCAATACAGTAAAGCTGCAGCTGTGTGTGGGTGTGAGATCTGTTCAGAGATATTTTTCATCAATTACAGCAATCTGTTTTACTTGACTTCTAAGGAATCTACATTGGTTTCCTTGACTACAGTAGTTTTGTTAAAAGTTAGCTGTTTTTGAATGCATGTTTTCAGTTCATCTTGGCTACACTGAAAGTGTAACTGCCGAACAGAATTATGGTGTCCAATGTTATTGCTCCTAAAACTGTGGGGTAAAACATATTGAATATTCACATCAATTTTATTTTATTATGCAAGGACTAACACAATGCATCTTTGCATCATACCATGCATTTAGAAGGCTTTGTATCACTGCTCTTGCATTTGTCTCAATATTCTGGTGGTACATTTTTCTGTTTTTGCCTTTAGGGTTTGGATTTTCCAATTCCCATCAGTGTTTCATAACAAATTTCCTCTGCTTTGCTGTTAGCCTATAATCTTCTACTTTTCAACCCATCTTTTATTAGATGTTAACTGGATTTAACTATGATTATTATTTTTGTGATCATATGGGTCTGTTGCTAAATAGGTATGTTGGCTAGTTTTGTTAAATTACTTTGTTTTCTAATTCTTGCAGCCAAAAGGTTTTAATCTGATGTCCTTAAATAGCTGTTGTTAAATTGTTCTTGCTGTTTGCAGTATGTAATTAATGCCTTGATTTGCTGTTTAATGGCTGAACTTGTTTAACATGCTGTTTTTCCTACTTTTTCTGGCTTTGTTGCTTAGTACAATCACAACAAGAAGCTCTTCAATGTGTGTGCATTTAGCTTTACCTTCTTCTATGTACTGCAAAATTAGAAAAAAATGAAGTAGCAGTAAATGTTTTACAACTTTGATAACTGTATCAAACCACTGCCACATGGAGGATGGTCACTTTAGAAGTCAATAGGAAGCTGTTAAAAGCTTCATTCCAATCTTTTTGTGAAAAAAAGTCAGAAACAAGTATTTTACAGTTTCCCTTTTCTCTTCTGAGCTGGCTTCTGACAGATTTTAATGCTGGAGAGTGAAACTAAATCTTAGCGATAACAAGGGGTGCTTAACAAAAGATGTTAGGTACTTGTCTCTTCTCCGATTTCAGAGTGTAATTGTGGTACTTCATGAAGAACACGTTAATGTATGAGCATTATCCACCAAAGTTATGATCTGCTCCTGCACTGATTTTATACACAGCATTAGTACTCACCCTCCCTCATCGACCCATCCTTCTTCTCCAAATAAAATGCGTGTTGGTCTTTTCTTGTCAGAGGTGCAGTATGTAGAAATGTAGTAACAGTCAGGAGTGCCCCCCAATCCTGTGTAGAAATATAGAAATAGTCAGGTGTGCCCCCCATCCCATGTAGAAATAGAGTAACAGTCAGGTGTGCCCCCCCCCCACAATCCTGTGTAGAAATGTAGAAATAGTCAGGTGTGCCCCCCACATCCCACTTAGAAATATAGTAACAGTCAGGTGTGCCCTCCCCCCCACAATCCTGTGTAGAAATGTAGAAATAGTCAGGTGTGCCCTCCCCACAATCCTGTGTAGAAATGTAGAAATAGTCAGGTGTGCCCCCCCATCCTATGTAGAAATATAGTAACAGTCAGGTGTGCCACCCAGTCCTGTGTAGAAATGTAGAAATAGTCAGGTGTGCCCCCGCATC
Source organism: Protopterus annectens (assembly GCF_019279795.1). Classification (NCBI taxonomy): domain Eukaryota; kingdom Metazoa; phylum Chordata; order Ceratodontiformes; family Protopteridae; genus Protopterus; species Protopterus annectens. The sequence continues at coordinate 772,816,605 of NC_056731.1, forward strand.
CCGCTTAGAAATATAGTAACAGTCAGGTGTGCCCCCCACAATCCTGTGTAGAAATGTAGAAATAGTCAGGTGTGCCCCCCCAACCTATGTAGAAATATAGTAATAGTCAGGTGTGCCACCCAGTCCTGTGTAGAAATGTAGAAATAGTCAGTTGTGCCCCCCCATCCTATGTAGAAATATAGTAACAGTCAGGTGTGCCCCCCCACAATCCTGTGTAGAAATGTAAAAATAGTCAGGTGTGCCCCCCATCCTATGCAGAAATGTAGTAACAGTCCATGCCAAATGATCGATGGATGTCCTGCAGAGACAGCATGCTACCTGTAAGTGTACAACACAAAGGTCAACACTGCAATGCAAACTACCTGGACTCTATCCACACATTCAATACAGATGGCCATACTGAGCATGCCCACACACTGAGAGTAATGAAGGCAATGTCATTCAACAACATACTGAAAGATCTTACTGGGCATGCTCACACACTTAACATGAAGGCCATGTCTGCAAACACCAGTGGACCAGACATATCTGGCAGCCACGGATGTTAGTGCAGACACTCCTCAGTATGCACCACACATGCTTTGCACACACAGTAGATAGGAATACAAGCATATATGTAAGCAACACTGGAACAAAGTAGATGGCTAAAATGAAGACCACTGCTCGTCGGTTGCGATAAAAACAGCCACAATTTATTCGAATACAACACCAACGCTGAGTAAGGTTAAGCGCTTTCAACTGAAAAACCAGTCTTCTTCAGAACAATACTTTGCTGACAATGGTGTGTTTTTAAACCTCTTTGCTAATTACATAATTGATTAATTAGTGAGCAAAAGCCCGCCAAAAGCATATATATGAAAACGATGTAAAAACATATTTATAATCCAACTGGTGTGGTTGTATGTTCCCAATAATCATTTATCATAAAAATACAAATACATATCCAAAAGAAGAAAAAAATAACATATAAAAAGCTTGACATATAAAAACTAACATAAAAACTACCTAACAACTGTCTGTTTACATATACCTGAATGTATGAAACTATGTAAAATATGAGTAAAAATGTGAATGAGAAAAACTTTTGAAACACATCCACAATATATACACAATGTAAATATATATAAATTTACGTATAAAATGCGCTATTTTTATTTAGTGCAAACATTTGAACTTATACTAGAAAAGGTTTGATACTTATAAATTCATTTAAACCAGGTGATCTTGTCGAATCTGTTAAAATTTGCCACTTACTCTCTAACTGTGCTAATTTTACCTTCCAATTACCACCAAAAGGTGTATCCATGACTTGATCTATTATAGAAAAAGTAAAATTGTGGTCATTACCTCTCTCTGCAATGTGCCTGTATAATGCATTTTTAGTATCGCATTTACCTATCCTGTACAAATGCTCGTAAATGCGTTTTTTCAATTGCCTTTCGGTCTTCCCTACGTAATGTGCATTACATTTCTTGCACATTGCAATGTAAACCAATTGGTTAGGTAGTTTTTATGTTAGTTTTTATATGTCAAGCTTTTTATATGTTATTTTTTTCTTCTTTTGGATATGTATTTGTATTTTTATGATAAATGATTATTGGGAACATACAACCACACCAGTTGGATTATAAATATGTTTTTACATCGTTTTCATATAAATGCTTTTGGCGGGCTTTTGCTCACTAATTAATCAATTATGTAATTAGCAAAGAGGTTTAAAAACACACCATTGTCAGCAAAGTATTGTTCTGAAGAAGACTGTTTTTTCAGTTGAAAGTGCTTAACCTTACTCAGCGTTGGTGTTGTATTCGAATAAATTGTGGCTGTTTTTATCGCAACCGACGAGCAGTGGTCTTCATTTTAGCCATCTACTTTGTTCCAGCATATATGTAAGGACAACACACTATAATAAGCCAAAGGTAGACATACATAGATGAGTGGAAGAGGATGACTGTGACAAGGAGCCATCCAGGGCTCTCCCACCCAGCACACAGCCAAAAAGCTGCAACCACACGAGGGTCTGATGTCACACACTGCAGATACTAGCCACCGGTATCTGTCAGCATTACAGCATATGTGATGCACATGCTAGCTGTGCAACATGACTGTTCAAGGAAGTAGTCATGTAGTCATCTAGCAGCTGTATACACATACCTGTGGAATATGACCCAGGTTGTAGCCGCATGTGGCATGTCAACCCCTAGATGAATGGGTTATGGCCCATGCACACACACTGCCCTCCCCATAGCACCACTATGACAAGCCTGCTGAGGTCATCTACTGTGAAATACACCTTTGAGAGAGTTGTATCACAGTAATCTCTGTGGTGTATCCCATAACTGCATACTGCTGTAGTTTGATAAAATAGGTAGAAGTTCAATTCCCAGACATGGCACGTGTGTGTGTGTGTGTGTGTGTGTGTGTGTGTGTGTGTGTGTGTGTCAGTCTGTCAAAGAGCAATGCTTTTTAGGATAGTCACACTCCCTACAATTCAAATGCTCATCTTTGGCAAGGCTGTTGATGTCATCCACCTAGAAATACACCTCCGGGTAGATATAGCTCAGTAATCTCCATAGAGCATTCTGTAACTGCGACCTACTGTAGTATGATAAATTAATGCGGTAGATGTTCTACTCCTGGACATGGCAGGTGTGTGTGTCTGTATAGAGAACAATGCTTTTTAGGGTAGTCACACTCCCTACAATTCAAATGCTCATCTTTGGCAAGGCTGCTGATGTCATCCACCTAGAAATATACCTCTGGGAAGCTGTAGCCCAGTAATCTCCGTAGCAAGTCCTGTAACTGTGCACTACTGTAGTGTGATAAATTAGAACAATGCTTTTTAGGGTAGGCACACTCCATACAATTTGTACGCTCTACTCTGGGAAAGATATAGCCAAGTAATCTCTGTAGCACATGCCATTACTGTGTACTTCTGTAGTGTGATATCAACATCTGTTAGGGGTTCTATACCCATGCATGTTGTTTGTGGATTCTTTGTGTGTGTTTCAATGTCTGTGTAGGGAGCAATGCATTTTAGGCTAGTCACCCTCAGTACATTTCTAATGGCCTACTTTGGCAGTCCTGCTGATGTCATCTAATGTGAAATACACCTTTGGGGAAGGAGGTCTCCAGTAATCCCTGTGGTGTGTCTTATAACAGTTCCATGCTGTATTGTAATATAAGCCTCTGTTAGGGGTTCTATACCCACACATGTCGGTTGTGGATGTTTTGTGTGTGTCCAGTAATGTCTGTGGCTCATACTATAACTGGGTAGGGCTGTAGTGTAATAAGCTAGTTAGGTAGGGGTTCAACTCCCAGACATGACAGGTGTGGGGGTGTTTGTTTGTAACTTGTATCATGTGTGGGGGTGAGTGTGTGATGCCTGGGCCCAATGTGGGGTGGGTTTTGCAAATGTCTTTTATGGTGGCCCTATATCACAATGTCCATTGTACAGGGATAACAGATGTTAAATAGCTGACAGGCTGAGGTGCAAATCCATACCCATACATGTGACATCATGGCCAGGCAATCACAGTTAGCAACCCCAGTATTACCCAGAGCACACTCTCAACCCATGTCACATACACACACACACACACACACACACACACACACACACACACACACACACACACACACACACACACACACACACACACACACACACACACACACACACACACACACATGCCGAGGCAACAGCCAATATGTGTGTAGTACTCTACATAATGGCGACTGATAGTAACTATGGAGTGATTGCAGTGTCCTACAGAGGGCATGGCATCCTGTCCATCTGTCCAATAGGCACATACATGCAGACAGTGCACATTCCCCATGTTCCCCACTGGACACCTGCAACACCTGTGGTGCCATCACATGTGACCCACAAAGGACATACCATGCCTGAAAACATGCCCTGTATGGACAGATGCCACTGACACCAGGGAATGCTGTTAGCATGCTATCAATGTAGGTGCAGGGTTAACCTGCTGTCCATTACCAGTTCCTGCCACAGGTGGCCAAGACTGGCACATCTGATGATAATCTGTGTACACAACATGTGCCCAACACCCCAGGTACAGTTCCACATGTCACTGTACATGCATGTGGGAGGTGTGCACATCCCAGACAATGTCCATGTCATGGATTGGGGAACACATACATGGCAAGCGATGCACAGCATTGGCCACATGCATTAGCCACCAAGGTGAGTGGATGGTGGATACAATACCCACCTGTGTGGGCAAATGCAGAAACCACAGGCCTGAGCCACAATGCAGACCATTGTCATGTGGCCTGATGCAAAGGTATACCCATCACTAGCCTTGTATAGCTATCTGGCACAGTTGGCCACCACATACCTGTGCAGAAATGCACCCATGCCTGTCAGTACTGGCACCCTGTGAGTTTGTGTGTGTGTTGTATGATGCATATAATCACATCCACACTCACTACAACCCCCAGTGGCATACTGAAGCATGCTGTCTGATATCAGACACCTCCCTGTACCCTTTGCCCATATAACCTCCATATGACCCATGTGGTGCATGTGATACCTGCACAGTAATGTGTTGTGGCAATCTCACTAGTGATGAGCTGTATCCCTGGCCCTGCCAAGAGTGTCAATGTGTGTGTGTCCCTGCGAGAGTGTGGCACCTGTTCATGCAGACAGGCATGTGTACATCACCGACCATATATCTATCATATCCTTGTTGCAGATGTCACTCACCATCACATATATGTTCTGCAGAGTCCACAACAGGTAACCTATGTGGCTCATCCAACAACTGCATAGGACTGTGATAGCACTACATAGTCATCAGGGGTTTGATATCCTGTGCTGGTAGGTGTGTGACACAAACATGCTTAGGTTTTACTCTCCCTCCCCTCCCTGACTTGTCGATGCCTTTGTCTGCCTCTCTCACTCCCTCACTGGTGGATGTGGAGACCCATATCTGCTTTTCTTAGGCAGCAGCATGTGAATTTTATGTAATGTTCATGATCAGCTGATGGCCTCTGCATGAATTGCAGCCCTCCCCTGTCTGATTGCATGTGGAACAGCTGTGGTAACATTCCCATAGCCAACTGCATGGAAACACACTCCAATATCTAGGAACATCATGTTTGTGTTGGTCCTTTTCATTCACTGTGAGCAGGAACTCATTCTGTTGTTTGGCAAACAGCATCTCAGATGAAGTGGGAATTTACCTCTGACAGCATACACTGTGGAAACAGGCCAACACACAGGAGGGGGATGTGCCTGAACTGACTACAGACTGTAAGTACTGCTATACTGCATTCAGAGTAATGTTGTTTTAACAGGGTGTGTGCAGATATGGCTGTCCTACATGTATTAATACCTGCCAGTTGTATGTTTATGAGGACTCCCCATCTGTAGCGTCATCTGTAGACTGGGCAGTGTGTGGTGCCCTTGGTGTCATGTGTTACCTACAGAACATGTATCTGTGAACTGCAGAAGGTAGTGTGAGGATTGCAGTCTGTAGATGATGAAAGCCATGACAGTTACTGACTTTATATCCCTCATAGGACATATGTTGCAACAAACCCTGTTACAGTACATGTATGATATTATCACAGCAACATGTTAATAGTGGCCCTGCGTATGTGCTTCCAGCCACAACTCAGTCAACCTTTGCACATATGTCATGCATTAAGAGGTGCATATGTGCTGTAAACCATAATTAGTGTCAGATAACAAGCCAGTGAAATATCAGACTGCTACACATATTATGTACAGTAGGGGTTATATTTGATGACATAACCTGGACATACTGTGGTTGTTGATACAGTACTGAGGTCTGTGTACGTATTGTGAATGTTGACAATGTGTGTATTGATAATATGCACCTTGGCCTGTGCACAGACTGTGGTAGTTGTCATCGTCCTAGGTCCCGTCCTATCTGATGTTACATGCTGCTCCACTGTATGTTACCATATTGACGTGCATGTTTGCAAGGCCATACACACATATGTCCCATACCACAGTCAGCCATCAGACCAAACTGTGTAGTGGCCCAGTATATGTAGGGTTAGTGTGTGAGTCGTACATATGAGGATAGTGTTGAACAGATAGTCCATATACTGTAATATTATACTAGCTTGCCATATGTGGCTGTGGCTGTGTTCTCATTGGTTGTGGTTATTCACTTTCACACAGGTGTATCTTACCCTGTGCTGTGCCATGCCTGTACAGCCTGCTATATATGCAGGTACATGTGCATTCCCCCATAGGAGATGTAGGCCAGTGTTGAGACAGTCTGCCTGTAGCTTGCACAGTGCATTGTTACATGCCTAGCAGCTTAGTGTACTTACCCAGTGAAATGTCATGTGCAGATATTTGCCAGATGTACTGCTGCCAGGCCTCCCTTAACAGTCATGTATTTCAGACAGAGCAGTTGGATGATGTACAGATGTATGTAAATATCTAGTGAGTAGTATGTGGCCTTGGCACCTCTGTACCAGTGGTTATTATGTGTCAGGCCAGACAGGGGTATGTGAATGCATAACCTATGGTGGCATATGTATACCAGTCGTTATATGTTATACCCATCTACATGGCTGTTAACATCCATATCGTCAGGCATGCTACACATGTTTTGCACTAAGGGGTTCTGTGTATACCTCTGGACTGTACAAAGTGTGTCAGAATGTCCCCACATATTGGCCAGTATCTCTGCTGCAGTCGACAGGGGCAGTATGTGCTAGCAGCGGTACTTTACTATGATGTCCTTAGGATGTCTGTCAGTAGCCAATGGCACACATGTGGAAAGCAGATGTGACCTCCCACACACACCATGTCTGTGAAGACAATCCCAATTACAGTAGCAATAGTATATAGAACTGTAATAGTACACAAATAAAGGTTTTCCATTCGTGCAAACCTGTGTGTGGTGTTTTTCCTATGACCTATCTGTGGGTATATGTTGCAGGCAATGATTGTCATTTGTAAGGGTGGCCCATACAGTGTCCAGTTGTTCAGGTGTGAACTGTAGGCATAGTGGCTGTTCCATATTTTGTGCACCTACTACATATGTATCTTACTGTACATATCTCTGTGTGTGTATGTGTAGTCACATGTATGTATATATATATATATATATATATATATATATATATATATATATATATATATGTAAAAATTATATATATATATATATATATATATATATATATATATATATATATATATATGTATCTGCAAATATGTGTCTGTGTATATGTATCCTGGGGATGTTGATAGCTTCCACATTTTACATTTCCTATGGGAGCCAGACTGCACTGCATGATATGTTACCAATACCAGCCTGACATCATACAGGTGGGATGTAGTACTGTTAACATCTTGTGCCCATGTCATGTCAGCTCCTGGTTATGGGATCTGCAACACTTGATTGTGTATTGCAGGGTGGACGTGTTTGGCTGTGGGGGGTATGCCTATTCGTACACGACGTATATTGTTTGGAGCCTCTCAACCCCATTAATGGTGCATGTGGACATATTTGTTTTTGTTAATCTACCATTGCTATCTACAGATGTATGGCCACGTATACCTATATAGATATATATATCTGCTTACATATATATATATATATATATATATATATATATATATATATATATATATATATATATATACATATATATAAAACTATGTCCGTATATACCTACATAGATATATACCTGCGTACATACATGCACCTTGCTGTGTATATGTAGACATACAGGTGTAGACATATATATGTGTCAATGTAGGCGTTTGCATGTATATATGTTCATATATATTTATATATAGGTATATATTTCCAATTATGTATATATATATATATATATATATATATATATATATATATATATATATATATATATATATATATATATATATATATATATATATATATATATATATATATGTGTGTGTATGTGTATATGTATATACATATATATATATATATATATATATATATATATATATATATATATATATATAGATATGTTGTATCTGTTTAGATATTAATATATTTATACACACACATATACATCTAGGTGTTGGTATACATTCTCTGTGCTGTTGCATGATTGGGCTGGATGATATGTTTCTGAAAACATCAGGTTTATGTTTATCTGTCACCGCTTAATGGTAAATCACTTTGTCTATGGTGTGCAGGGTCCTGGGCTCGAGCCTTGTAGAGGCATTTTGTTGCTGGGCAGAACACGTGCCATTGGGCAGAGTGATTAAGGCACTTTAAAGCAGTTGTAAGTAGTTTGGTGCAGGTTTGCGTGAAGTTAAGCACTGCTAACTTCCGGTTACAGTTTCTTATACTCAGTTAGCTTCTAAATTGCTTAACTTGTGTAGGCAGTGCTTACCCCCATGCAAACAGGCTTAAACTCACTTACTGCTGCTTAAAAGTGCTTACTCCCACTTATCCCTGCGCCAATTTCTTTAAAAGAAAAGAAAAAGGGGTTGATAGGAAAGTGGTGAAAAAGGGGCACAGAGAGACAGTAGGGAAAATAGCCAGGGATGTGCAGGAAGGGTGTAGGGAAAGTCCATAGCTGGCCATTTCTTATACAGCAACAGCTATGCATATACACTGAAGTTCGAGGTAGATTTGGGCACTCAAAGCCCTGGGCAGGGGAGAGGACAACAATAATTCATTGTGATGCCAATTAGACTGGATTATTTGTTTCCAGTGGACATGTGTGTGAAATGGACGGCTATGTATGGGGGGTGATTTTTTTGTGGGAACAAATTGCCTTTTTTTTCAGGTGAGAGTGAGATGTTGGGGAGGGGTAGTAGGTATATTTGGGGAGGTAGGTTGAGTAGGTTAATAGACAAGACAAGTGTTGGTATATGACACATGTTGGGGTAAACACCTTGGACGGGGAGGGGTGTTTGGAAGTCGCAAGCCCATGAGCCCCCAAATGTAAACAGTGGGACTGAGGTCCCCACTCATGGGCAGTCACCACTGCACCTTCACAGCCCCAAAGATGGCTGTGCTGGTGCTGGGTAGGAGAGGCAGGCTCACCCTCTAATTGCACCATGTGGTCCTCAGGCTGGCATAACTGGTCTCGAATCTCCTTGTCAAGCTCCCTAAGCATCATAGGTACCTCTCCGTCCCCGTGCCCGGGGGGGGGCAAGCCCCATCCTTTGAGGCGGTTCCAACAAAAGGTGGTGCAAGGCCAACGGAGGGGGAGGTCCCAGGCTGGGCCCCAGATGTGCTGGTACCCAGTGCCATGGCCAGCTGAGGTGGGACAGGTGGGTCTGCTGGGACTGGCCTTCTCATATGAGCTATGGTGTTGCAGTTTTAGGAAAGATATCAGTTAGTAATAGTCAACAGCATTCAGAATTAGTTATAAAAGCATGCATAGGTATTCCCATTAACCCAAGACACCATATTTACAACAGTTGCAGGGTGAGCAGAACACATGCATATATGGGACAGCAGTGACCATTGCAACAACATGCAGCTTTCATTGATGGCAACAAGCCACCAATATAGGAATATATTAACATGGCACATGCATAGAACCAAATGTGATTATTTATAAACCAGTTGGACATATGTCCCAACAAAAGTTTGGAGTTTACACATACCCATTGAGGTGTGTAATTGGGTTATTGTTGCACATATTGTGGGGATGTGAGAGAGAGGTCAATTAACAACTAATATATCCCTGTAGTTTTCACAACTTTATTAGTCACTGCTGTGATCTGTCCCTTACATGTATTATTATACTACCCAATGGCCTTACTTTGTACAATGGTATGTTTGTAAATTAGTATATATGTGGACTGTGTCTTACGTATAGTCTACATCTCTTACCTGTTATAGCTGTTGAGAAAATCATTGTTAACACTACTTGAAAAATTCTACACATACTCCCAGATTCCATGCTTGTAGACAGGTATATGAGTGAATTGTGTTGCACCTACAGTCTACACCTCTTACCTGCTGTAGCTTTGGAGGGAACTTTGTTAACACTACCTGACAAATTCTACACATACTCCTAGATTCCATGCATGTAGACAAGTATATAACTGTGTTTTACCTACAATCTACACCTCTTATCTGTTATAACTGTGGAGGAAATCTTTTAACACTACCTGACAAATTCTACACATACTCCCAGATTCCATGTTGATGTTATACACATGTCTAACAATCTGTTATTGCACACACTCTGGTCAAGGCTTGACAGAATGCAGGTGTTAATGTGACATATTTTGAGAATAGCTGTCATACACTTTGGGAGAGATGCTACAATGACAGGTTTGTTTTCATATACATTCTCTGACTATGTTCAGGTATGACTAATCAGTTATATATCAGTAAAAGCTGCCTACATTTCTTCGATCATCACACTGATTTGTCAGGGGAACAGGTTACCAGGCAGCAGATATGGGCCATTTATCTGGACATGCTGGACAGATCAAAACAGTTTAGGGGTATGACTATGCCTACAGCTTACTACCTGATCATTCTGTCACAGTCTGTACAGTTGATCATTATGATTATGCTTACAGCTTACTATCTGAACATTCTAGCATATTCTGTAGAGTTGTTGGGTCTAATTATTCATACAGCTTTCTATCTGAACATTCTCACAGACTCTGTATAGTTGTGGGGTATGATTATACATACAACTTATCAATCCCAGGATTCAAACCCCTCCTGTGTGTGGTAAAAACATTACAGTTGACATCACAGTACACTGTGCTATCAGGTACTTGGTGTGCAGCATTCCAATGTTTTCTGTCTAAGTCTCCCTCAGTTGTACAATATGACTGACCTCTTGTGACTTCCAACACTGTTGTACTGAACCTCCTACACATTTTATCTGCATTCAGCAGTGTGGGTAACACTGCTTATTACAACAGTACTATTTGTAGAATGCAACACTACAACAACATATGAAAGCAGAATGTACACAAGCACTCCAGGGGTTATACTTTTATTCACAAGATATTACACCTTTATTTCCACACAACCTATATGACAGTCTTCCTGCCATATTGTCTAGTTTATTCAGTACATCCCATACACAATACATTTTGTACTGTACAACACTTTCTAGAACTGTTATATTTATTTGTTATGACAGTACATGCAAGATTATTACTAACCTGCCACGCGACGCAGCCTTTGCAACCGAGCAGTATGGACGTGCTGGTTCGCAGCTTGCTCATCTGCAGCTGTGAGAGAAATGCAGTGATATTTATCCCTTACCTATCCATAGTATACACAAGCTAGGCAATCATTATCTATGTAGTAGAATGAGTACTTAGTGCTGGGACATTGGCTATCTGCCTCGATTCTTGGATCCACTGGTCTAAGAGATCACCCCTCCACCGCTTCAGGTCAGCATGGTGATGCCTGACCTGCTCACCAGTCTGGGGATACCAGTGGCACTGGTGAGGTCATGGGAGAGACTGTCCCAGGCCTCCACTTTATACTGAGAGCCCTCGTACTGGCCCTGCAGTAGTCTCTGCTCATGGTGTTTTACCAGGAGCCATACCATGTATCTGAACTCCTGGGTACCCCAGCGCTGTGCTCTAAATAGAGTTCCTTCCCCTACTCCAGCCATTCTGCCTACAGTAGGGAGTTTCAACCAGTTATGGGAATTATTTGCACCTGTGGGGTTTAAATACACCCAATTTCCCACACTTTCCCATGACTGGATGGTTTTGAAAAGGCTAAGCTATGAGCACACCTGCTTACCTAATGTTGCCATTGCTTAAAGAGGTATACCACTTGGCAGACTGAATTAGCCAACCTACACATTGCTTACACCAAGTAAGCTGAGCTATGCAATGCTTAGCATTGCTTAATATTTAATTAGTATTACATTTTCCTTTTGGTATTGATTTATTATTCATTACATGTTATATCTGTGTTTGGTATCCGTGATTCATGTGTATGTGTACTTTATGGGGTCCTGGGACTTCAACACTTTATTACAATAACACCTCACATCTGGCCTTACCGCAGTACTTTAGTTCACATATTTATGTTATGTGGCAGGTTATACAACATCACACTGTTCATAGATTCCTTTCACATGTTCAGTTTGATTTTCCTATGGTGAGGATTTGTTTGCTGAAACCTCAGTCTTATGTACTGCTATGATGACTTAGTGGTTAACTACTGTGACTGTAGTGTACAGGGTCTTGGTTTGAGCCTTGCAGAGGCTGCTTATTTTGTTGCTGGGCAAAACACAGGCCATTGGATAGAGTGATTAAGGCACTTTAAAGCAGTTGTAAGTGGGTTTGCATGTGTTTGCGCAGAGCTAAGCACTGCTACCTTCTGGTTACAGTTTCTTACCCTCATCTTCTAAATTGATTAGTCTGTGTAGGCAGTGCTTACCCCCATGCAAACACACTTACTTTTGCTTATATATGCTTACTACTGCTTATTTGTGCTTAAACCTGCTTAATAGTGCCTTATTCATTATGACACTGACACTTCACATGTGCATTTCCTGCAGTACTCCGGTTCATAAATATATGTTATTTAGTGGGTTTTGCAACAAAAGTTTGGTTTTAATGTGCTTTGCCATGTAAAATAGACTGTGCTGCAGTGGAACTTGAACCAGGAATGCCTGCTCATTAGGTGAATGCTCTGCCCACTACACTATTACTGTACTGCTTCAGTTGCATATATCTTCCTTGTTATCCTCTTCAGCTTTTTAAGCTAAGTAATGGGCACACCCGCGCACCTACAGTTAGCTGTACTCAGATTTAAAAAAAAATAAAGGGGTTTCTTTATTTGATTTTTATGTACTGTTGCTGTTGTACACATGGGAAACTGTTGGTTGGGATATGCAGACACCTATGAGCGATCTCACTCATTTCTTACCACTTTCTGCTGTTCTACATTGCAGGGGCATGTTTATTCTGAGAGCTCTTCTCTCAGGCACGCCTCCTGCACTCGTACACGCTCAATGTAAGCCTAGGAGATCGGGCATTGCTCCTTATTAATATGCATGGCACGCTGCCATCCTGCTCCTAAACGGGCACTTCCATGCAGGACTAAGCTAGTCCTGCACAGAAGTTTAGTAAATCCGGGGGAGCATCTAAATCACTTACCTGTATGGCCTAAAAACAGGTACAGATTGGCAAAATAAACACTTTTTCCCCTACTCACTTCTCCCAGCACTTCTCATAACACTAACTTAACTTCCCTAAAAGCAACACATCCATATGTTTACATTCTGTATGGTGATCATGTCACAGTCAGGTTAGGAAATTAACCTTTTTCCACTGTAGTGTGATCTTGGAGTTGGTATATTTAATTTACGGGGGGGAGTGCAGGGGGGCTTGGCCCCTGCAGAAATGCAGTAAAAAGTGTGTTTCTTACTTTAGTGTTGTCATAGATGGAAGGGATGTTATTTACATGAGCTTTGTAGTTTTCTATGTTATGATGCACACTTTCAGTGTTCTGAGTTTTCATGCAATATCACAAAAGTTCTGACTGAAGAGAACACTGAATTGGAAAAACAAGTAGTCATCAGTGTGGGTGTGTAACCCCTTTTATCAGGCATAATAGATAAACTCTCCCAGCTAGGCATCAACCCGTATGTTACCAGATGGGTAGCTAACTAGCTCACTGATTGAACCCACTCAGTCAAAGTAGGGGAAGCTATCTCTAGTAGTAGACCCGTAACGAGTGATGTACCCCAAAGATCAGTCTTTGGGCCTCTACTGTTTGGGATATAGTTTTCTGAATAGCAAGCCAAAACCAGTGGTCTATGGCTGACCAAGTTTGCAGATGACTGCAAGCTGAGTGCTGTCTTAAATTCCCCTAGTGATGTGAATATCCTCCAAGAGGGCATTATCCAAACTGATGACTGGTGCCAGAAGCATGGCCTCAAACTGAATGCCAAGAAATGCATCATTATCCCCTTTGGGGAAAATGTCATCCCCACTAATTATCACATTAATAACAATGTACTAAGCATGCAATCAGTCGTGAGGGACTTGGGCACCCAGGTTGATAGCAACCTGAGTTTTGATCACCACATTGCCTCTGTTGTACAGAATGCTTTCTACATGGCCCACCTTATAAATAAGGGCATTTCATCCAGGTACAGGGAGGTCATAACATCCCTGTACTCCTCCCTTATCAGACCCATTATCAAGTATAATGCCTAGCACATGTAGCAATTGGACAGACCACAGAGGTTAGGCTGGAAGCCCTGTCCCTCTACTCAGTTTCATACAGACTGCTCAGAGGTGACCAGCGTCTGGCATACAAGGCCATTTCAGACCCAGGCTTGATGGAGTTGCTGCATATCTGTAAGACAAACTCCACTTATACAACCCGCATGCAAGGCCTTAACCTGATCTGTGACATTAATAGAACTTGTTGGTAGGATAGATTTGTGTCCCAAAGACTCCCCATATGTGGAATAGACTCCCTCTCCATGTCAAGCAGAGTACCTCTCTAGCTCTCTTTAAGAGAAACCTGGACGACTGGATGGGAAACGGAAATTATACCCCCGGGATCCCACCTGTGTCCCTGCTGGACAGGAGAAATAGGTGCTGACATTGAGGGAACATGGATGAAATTCTTGGCTAAGCTTATAAGAGCCTCCGGGTCAATAGCCTAGTATTATCCTATGAACCTATGAACCTATGAACCTATGAAATCCTCTCTAAGTCTAAAAAACACCAGATTTAAATCAGCATCATCAGTGTGAAGCCTCATAGTCCTCAGGGACTGCCCTTTTATAACATCACTCAATAAATGCCTGGGATGCATACTAGTCTTGTGAAGAAGAGTGTTCTTCTTACAGTCTTTCCTATAAAGGCTAGTACCAAGTAGTTTAAGTTTATCCTTGTTAATACTCACATCTAGAAAGTTAATGAAACTGACAGATGACTGGACACTAAATTTCAGGAAGGTAGTGGTAGTATGGTGAGTATTTTATAAATTAATTAAGCTTAACTTCTGTATTTCCCCAAATAGAAAAATGTCATCAGCAAAATGAGTATTAAACCTTTTCTTAAGAGTCACCCACTGAAGCACTGAGTGAGTGTTACTCTGTGTAGGCTTGGCTTTTTTTAAGCTAGCTTACTGGCTGAATTATTTATTTCTGTGTTAGATGACATCATTGCTAATTAAGTCTTTTTTGGTTTTTAATTGGTTGTACTGACTATTTAAACTTTTGTTTTAATATGTTTTTATGGTCTGAAGAAGGAACCTTGTTCCGAAAGTGCTAACCTTGTTTTTTAATGGAGTTTTTATTAAACTGCTGGAGCCTTAGCTGTGGTTGTTTGGAGTTATCCTTTGTTTCTCTACAATTCCATAATTAAATCTGAAAAAGATTTTGAATGCTCTAAAATGGAGATCTTACTGGTTGATGGACACAACAGTTTGAAGCAGAGCCTCCAAGGCATGCAAGCTTTGGCTGTCTCAACAAAGTGTTTTTTAAGTTTTTTACATATCATTATGCAAATATTCTGACTTTTTTCAGGTTAGTAGAGACAGGCCAGTACTTTATCTCACTCAGTGTAAGACTCAAAACAGGTAATAGTATAGCAATAACCCACGCCTGGGTGTGGGTAATGCTGGATTTACCCACGGTTGGTGTGGTTTGGTCATGAGGGAGAAGCCCGTGTGACCAAACAAAGCCAACCGTGGGTAAATCCAGCATTACCAACACCCAGAAGTGGGTTATTGCTATTATACAATGACATTATTTAAGAAAAAAAATTATTAATTTTCTTAAATAATGGCATTGTATAATGCCTCATTGCTGCCCTTCCGCAGGTGTCTGGTATTCTGCGGTAGTTCTGATGTACTGCGCTGCGTATGCCTATGCAGTACATCAGAGCTGTGGGCAAAAGCAATGGAGAAAGCAAGATCTCTGTTACTTTTTACAAACTGTTTTGCTATGTTAAATGGGTTTAACATAGCGAGACAGCTTTAAAAAAAGCAACATTGCTTTTTTAAAGCTGTCTCGCTATGTTAAACCCATTTAACATAGCGAAACAGTTTGCAAAAAGAAACTGTTTCGCTATGTTAAATGGGTTTAACATAGTGAAACAGTTTGTAAAAAGCAACAGAGAAAGCAAGATCTCCGTTGCTTTTTACAAACTGTCTCACTATGTTAAACGAGTTTAACATAGTGAGACAGTGTGAAGCAACGGAGATCTTGCGTTCTCCGTTGCTGTAAAAAAAAAAAAAAGAGTTATAGTAATAGAAAAAGTCCGGGCAACCGGACCTTTTTCCATTACTATAACTCTGATTTACAACGTGCACGCTGACCAATCAGCGTGCACATTTTTTGAATATTATTGGGTGGTCGTTGTATAATAGGTCTTAATGCACTTGGACCTCCCCTGGTCTGGACTGTCAATGAGTATGAAGAGGCCTTTCTAGTTTAATGTCATGAGTTGTGAAAAGACAACTGTGTTACAGAAATGTTAAAAAAAGATTTTTCTCTGAAATCCACTCATTGTGGTACTTTTAAACGTGGTACATGTAGAGTTTGCAAATTTAAATTTTCTTGTACCTCTTTTTTTCATCAGCCTACTGGTTTAAGTTTTTATTTTGACTATTTTGCAAATTGTGGAAGCTCTGATCTTGTTTATATGGCTATCTGCACTTCCAGTGATGGGTTCTATATAGGAAAGATGAACTGTACCCTTAGGGAGAGGATTTTAGAGCATGTCTATGATATTCAAAGGAATAGACACACCAATGTTTTGGCAAGACATGTCAGAGCAAGAGGTACTGAACATTCGTTTAAGTTTTTTTCTTCAAGCTAGTTATTCTGAAAAACAGGGGTGCTGATATTAGAAATGTAACTGAGCAAAAAGAAGAAAAGTGGATTCTGAAGCTTATATCTTACTGTGAACTGGGCTTAAATGATAAAATAAGTATTAAGCCTTTTCTTAAGAGTCACCCACTGAAGTGGGTGTTACTCTGTGAAAGCTTTGATTTTTTTAAGCTAGCTTACTGGTTGAATTATTTTTTTCTGTGTTGACATCATTGCTAATTAAGTCTTCTCTGGTGTTTAATTAGTTGCATTGATTATTTCAACTCTTTGTTTTAATATGTTTTTATGGTCTGAAGAAGGAACCTTGTTCCGAAAGCGCTAACCTTATTTTTATTGGAGATTTATTAAACTGTTGGAGCCTTAGCTGTGGTTGTTTGGAGTTATCCTTTGTTTCTCTACAAGTTCGGTTTGTGTTACTCCAGCCTTTGCTTGCGCACTATTTCTTTGTGGTTAATGGTTTCATTGCAGGCTGTCTAAGAATCAGATCAATAACCAGGTCTTACACCAACAGAAGGTGATCCACCTTTGGAAGAGAGAGAGAGAAAGAGAGAAGCCCACCTAGAGCAACATATTCTCAAACTCTTTACTATTTTCCTCTGTTTATGATACAGTTATTATGGCTGTATTGACTGTCAAAACTGTAAAAAAAATATTTTGATTTCTCACCTGAAGATCAACAGCCCACTGAAAAGGATTAGAAATTGTTATGCATGTATGCATTACAGGTGGACTTTTTCTTTAAATGTTTTCTGTTCTTTACTCCATTAAAAATGTATGTGGAGGAGTCAGGCTACTTCTATGTTGTTTAAGCACAGTGAGTGCGTAAGCTAGAATAAACTTATATTATAATGAACATTAGTTTTAAAATGTTTTTTATTGCTGTTTAAATCATTTAGGAATCTGTTTTAACTGCAAGTTGTTTAGTGAGTTAAAAGTGCTCACTACTAAACAAATACTCAGGGTTGTCCCAAATTAACTCATAATTTCACAAAAGACAGTCCGAGGTAGTTAATTTATCATGTTCTGTCTAGGGGTTGCTCTTGTGATTAAATATGCCATCTAATTGGGATGCTAGGATGATTAGTTGGGGGTTTAGCTACAGTACTGGGCTAGTGTGTTGAGAAAGTAGGCCCAATATCTGCTTTTGTTGTTGATTACTTCAATGAAGAGAACTGTAAACCAGTGGGCAGAGTAACTTTTATAGTTAGTATAATGCTTACTCTTTCAGTGTGAGCTGAATGCTGTTCAGACTACAATTGATTACCCATATACACAATGGTCATTTCATTCCACCCTACAGTCTCATTAAACTCTATGTAAAAGATGACTTTACTAATCTTTGCTGATATCAAGTGGTATGTTTTGCTGATTAAATTGCAATATGATGTATATTACCAACTGAACTTGTTCGAGCAGAGGCAACACAAATCATAGTAAACTCCTGTATGCCTCATCAATATTCACTAATCTCAGAAAATCAGATTTTAGGTGGGGGCGTGGCCAAGGATGAACACAGGATAGCAGCAGATTTCTTCAGCTCCACCAATTTCATTACATTGACAGGAATTAATTACTTAAAAAATTAATTCTTGAAGTAATTTTCTTTCTAAATATGTTTGTTTTATATAGTTCTTGAACTATATCTAAAAAAGAAAGGAAATCTTAATAATATTCCTGTCAGAAATTACTTTGGAAATTTTCCTGTCAGTTTATCAGTCTGAAATGAGTTCCAGTAAGACAAATTCTCAAGACTCCAGCATCAAGAAAGAACTTCAGTCTCTGATAATTATAGTCCAGCAACTTACTGCTAAGATGGATAAAATGGATACTAAAATAGACACTTTCATAGAAAAACTACAAAACAAATAGACTTGTTACATATGGACCTGCAACAACAGAAGATCCAGATGACAGGCATAGAAGAAGCTGTGAATGACATGGAAAATAAAATACAAGAAGAGGGAATCAACATTGAGTTTCTGCTGAAACAAAATACACATTTACAAACAAAGCTGGATGACCTGGAAAATAGATCTAGGCGCAATAACATTAGGATTTTTGGACTGCCAGAAAATATTGAAGGTAACAATATTACTTCTTTTTAACAACATGGCTCTCTAAAACTTTAGATTTACCAGAAGCATTCTCTTTTGGTATCGAAGAGCACATAGATCTATAGCTAATACTAACTCTAACAAAAACTATCCTAGATCAGTTATAGTTAGATTTCTATCATCTTTTGATAAAGAGATGGTTCTTAAATCTGCTTGGGCTAAAGCTCCTGTTAAGTTTAATGAGACAACTGTGCGTTTTGACAATGACTATTCTTCCATGGTAATTGCTAAAAGAAAAGTTTTTCTGCCACTAATAAGGGAGCTTAAAAAGCACAGTTTAAAACATACCTTCTGTTTCCTGCCAAGCTTAAAATCTTCCTTCCTGATGGTCCTAAGGTCTTCGATGATTTAGACTCTGCTTTACTGTTTGTCAAAGAAAAAGGATTTTGGATAAAATAGAAGAAATGGAATGGGCCAGTTCTTCATTGAAGAGATTGGCAACTGAAGCTTCCTGGAAGACTTCAGAGAAGAAGAAGAGACTAAAAACAAATGATTTGTTATATGTTTTTTTCTCTCTCATCATTTTAGTTCATTATTAATCTTTTGAGTATAGTTCCTGCATTTCCAGAAAGCCACAAATATTTTGGAAAAGATTTAATCAAAGTTATTCTCTATGTGCAAAGAAATGTTTTGTTTCATAACCAGTCAAAATGCCTGAGGATTTAATGGCAGGCTGTGACTCGATTTGTTTCTCTTTCTGAAAAAGTAAGGTTAGTAATTTGATACATTTTTTATCTTTACCTTTTCTTTCCTTCTTTTATTATTTTCTTTGTTTAAACAATGACATTCTATTTAGATTATGTAGTGGGTAAAGGGTGGGGAGGGCAGGGAGAGAACAGTAATGAAAATATCATTAATAGAATAATAACATATTTATTTCTTGTAAAAGTTTATAAGTTCTTCAAATGCTATTTCTAATTATACTTTCTTGATTATACTGCTTATGCTTGTTTGTAAATAATCTGTCATGCTTTAACTAATAATAATCAGAACTAAATAAGAGTAAATAATATGTTTTATTTTTAACTCTATTAATATAAACAGTAAGTAACATTCCATTGTATATACTTCTTACAGCTTTCTCTTACATTTTTTATTTCTGCCTCACTCCCTTTTATTTTCTACTCTCTTTTCTTTTCTTTATTAATATATAGAAATGCTTTTGACTGTGTGGGCACAGTGAATAATAGGATTTGTATGAAAACTGAGTTGGGAGAAGAATGCTGAGTTTTATTGCTTGTTGGTAATTTTGAGTTTAATTTCACTTGCATAGAGGCTGTGATGATCTGTGGAATACATTGTGGAGGTTCTGTCATGTTTAGATGCATTTACACTGCTAAATGAATGTTTGTCACTAGATTTTAATAAGTTTCCGCCAAAATGTTAAGAGAGACAATCTGGGATGTGGGCTGTCTCATGCACAGTGTCTGAGTTACCTCAGAATCTTCAAATGACAGAATTCTCACAGAGAAACTGAAAGCAGTTAGTATAAACATTGACAAGGTTATCACACTGACACACCACAGATTCAGGAAAAATACCCTGTTCATAAAATATGTCAGTTATAATGAGTTTAAATGATGTAGTTTCTTGTAGTAAGTAAATGTCTTATTTTAGAAGGCATAAAAATGAAACATTTATTTAAATGTTTTGGAAAATCTACTTAGCAGCAGCATAATAATCTGTGTTAAAAATTTGTGTCCCAAACATATACTTTACTATAACTCATTTAATTCATCTGATTGACAAACATAAATAATCTTATAACTCTATTCTGGAAGAAATGTCATGTGATATATTTTGAAGCAGTAGGTTAGCATGATTGTAAAATCTGGTTACTAATATGTGTTTGCTGTGCATTATTTTGTATAAAGCAGACAGATTTATTCTAGGAACAGCAAATAGGATACTGCTCTACAAAGACACAACTCAGTGAGATCATATATATATATATATATATATATATATATGTGTGTGTGTGTGTGTGTGTGTGTGTGTGTGTGTGTGTGTGTGTGTGTGTGTGTGTGTGTATGTATGTATGTATGTATATATGTGTATGTGTATATGTGTGTGTGTGTGTGTGTGTGTGTGTGTGTCTGGGTGTGTGATGGCTTTTTTTTAGGTAATAACGCAGGTGTTTCTGAGAATCTGCATAACTATGCAATATGATTTATAATAATTTTTATGAATACAATATTTAACTCTATTGACAATAATGAGTTTAAGTAAATGCTCATATACAAACAATTCAAGATTTTTTGGAAGCTGTTGATAGAATTCACATGACAGAAAATAGATGCATCTTAATGCATGTAATGTCTGAATCATATTAGCCAAAGTTTTTGATTTAAATGAATGTTAGAACATAATTTTCTCTCCTCTTGATTTCTAACATTAAGATTATTTGAATGCTATTAGAATACAAGTGTTATATATTACATAGATCTATATAATAGTATGAACAGTTTTAAAAAAAAAAAAAAAAGTTTATTTTAGTTTATATGATGCTGTTTTACCAAATGTGTAGTTTTGTCTTGATAGATAATTGAATTGAAAACTGTTAACCTCAGTTAAATATAACTAGTATTAAATTGATAAGGTGGTAGCTGAGGTACTGCTGCTTAGGGTAGGGGGTTAACTTGAGTAGCAAATACTACTCTAAGTTGGAGTTTTTAACTCCAGGCGAGATGCAAGGTTTAATCCTTACATTATTTTCACTTGTTCATTGTTATATGTATATAGTTTTGACATCCACAATATATTTTGTACACTCATTGTCACTACAAACAAAATTGAATCCTATACAAAATCCCATAAGAGATTTAATAAATACAGCTATATTTAAAGGTACACCTAAAAGAGGAGATGTAACATTATTTATCTTGTTATTTGTTATTTCGATCATAAGATTCTTGAGTTTTAAAAATACCAAATGACATCTTTAAAAGGAATTTCTTTAAACATTAATGGATTGAATAATCCATGTAAAAGGGCAAGCCTAATAAGATACATTAATCTACACAAGGCCAATCTAGTCTTCCTGCAAGAAACCCATCTCTTGAAAAAAGATATTGATAAACTAGCCACTAATAAGTATACAGTATTGGTTAGTTCAGAGCACACTCAGAAAAAAGAGGAGTGGCTATTTTATGGAATAAAAGTATGCCCATTCCTAAAACCATTAAGTCTTATCAGGATGACAAAGGAATGTTTTGTATGGTTACAATACAAATTAATGGGAAGACTTACACTTTAATTAATGTATATTGGATACCTGGAATTGGTATTAATACAGTGAAACATCATATTGATAAGATCATATCATTCTCTATAGGGATATTATTTTAGCTGGTGATTTTAATTGTATACTACATGAAAGTGATACTACCACTATAAAGAAAAGAAGAATTACATCTAATGCAAAACATTTAAATGATTTTGCTAATTCTTATCATTTGAATGATATTAATAATCAGATAGAGTCAAAATCATTACCATACACCTTTTTTCTAACAGATACAAAACTTATTCAAAAATAGATAGGGTCTTTATTTCTAACCAGATGGTAACAGATTTAATTAATTCCAAAATCATTTCATGTCCTATATCTGATCATAACTCAATTGTTTTTGAATTCATGATAAAAATACTCATAATGTTCAGATCAAAAGGATACCAGCATACTTAACTCAGCTAAAAGACTATAAAGAATATATACTTTCAGAAGTACAACATTTTCTAGACATAAATAATACTCCTGAAGTCTCCATTGTCTATGTTTGGGATGCCTTAAAATCATATCTATATGGACAAAGTATCAGATGGTATAATAATAAAAGGAAATCTTGGGATAAGGAATTGTTAGATATTCAAAGTAAACTAGACTCTTATAAACATAATAATAAAGAAAATATTATGGACAAGAAAGTTATTGAAGAAATAAACAAACTAAATGAGAAATACAAAGAAATTTTAACTCATAAAGTTAAAATAACTTTAGAGAATACAAGTTTTGTCTTATTCAATAAGCCCCAAATACTTACATAGACTTAAAAATAAAACAAAAGATTGAATAAACAAAACCATATCAAAGAAATCTTTTCTCTAAGGAAAAAGAAGAATGTTTCTAGTATACCAGAAATACTGGATGAATTTAGAAATCACTTTCACAAGATTAACCATAACAACATTAACATGGAACCTAAAGATAAAATAAAGGAGTTTATAACCACAAACATGAATAAAAAGCTTAATAAACAACAGATTAAACTATTGGACAAGAGTATTTCATATACAGAAGTTATTACACAAATAAATAAGCTTAAATCAAACAAAGCACCGGGTAATGATGGTATTATACCAGAGATATATAAAATCCTTTCTAAAACTACATATTCATTAATACATAAGGTTTTTATTCTGGCCCAAACTGAGTTAATAACCCCCCCCATCTTGGCAATATACATTTATTTCACCAATTTTAAAACCTAATAAAGATCCAACTAGATGTTCTTCATATCGACCCATCTCATTACTTAATGTTGATTATAAAATGTTTATGAGTATTTTTGCTGATAGATTGAAGACAATTATCCCCGGCATTATAGACATAGATCAGACGGGCTTCATTGTAAATAGAAATACTTTTGATAATATAAGAAGAACTTTAACATTAATTGATTTTGCAAATAGGAAAAGAAAGATTTAACACTTATTAGTCTTGATATAGGTTCAGCATTTGATTCAGTAAGTTGGGACTATCTGTTTACCTTAATGAAATGCACAAATTTCTCTGATGCATTTGTAAATTTAATTGAACATTTATACAAAGGAACGCTGGCTTATATTAAGGTAGGAACATATGTTTCACAAAAAATACCCATTCTTAAAGGTACAAAGCAAGGATGTCCACTTTCTCCACTATTATTCACTTTAGTAATGGAGCCTTGGGCTAATTTGATTAGAAACAGTACTGACATAGAGGGTTTTGAAATAGAAGAAAATACAACATCAAAAATTCAACTTTTGCAGATGATGTTCTAATTACATCAGCAGGATCTAATTCTTCTATGCAGTCTTTATTTGATAAAATGATGAATTTTAAAAGTATTTCTGGTTTAATATTCAATGAAGAAAAACTAAAATACTACCTATATATACACGAAAAATACTCTCATTAGTGATTTTACTAAATATGTACCCAACTCAGGTCAGATAACTTATTTAGGTATAATACTATCTAAAGATATTAAATCTATTATATATAATAACTATAATACCTGTTTTCTTAATATACAAAATCTTTTTAATACCTGGAATAATATGTTTTTACTATGGAGGAGAGACTTACAATTATTAAAATGATAATATTCCCCAAGATTTTATACTTAATACAATCAATAATACTTTCACCTACAAAAATAACTATCAAGAAACTGAATACACTAATGTTAAATTTCTTATGGGCACCTAATAGACCTAGGATTGCATTAAAGAAACATACTAATAGCTGGTCTCAAGGGGTATTTCTTTTCCAGACTTTAATTTATATATTATCTCTTCTATTATAAAAGTTATTACTTTATTAATAGATCGGTCATATGTCGCAAAATGGAAAGATTATTGGGAGCTAATTAGTATGCACTTCATGAAAATCTCCTTAACACATAAAAATATGATTATAAATAACTCCATGTTGTGGTTGCTAAAGGAATTTTGTACTTCACCTATTACACCTAAACATATGGTCTGTTACCCATTAAATATTATTATTAGTTATCGTAACTTTATATTCATGCACCCTAAGTATAGGGAATGGAATTTTATTGTATTCCCTATAATTTATACTCAGGGTATGCTTATGTCATCTATGTCTGAAGGAGCTCATTTAGCTATAGATAATAATCTAAAGTACTGGTATCAGCTGATATCTGATAATAAAGTTAAAAATCTAGATTTCTTAAAACAAGAATTTGATCTAAGAGAAACTTGCTGGTTAGAGGTTCAGATCTTTAGACAACATCTCATTGATAGAATAGATCTAATGTCTATAACAGTTAAAGAATCTATTCCAAAACTGATTGATTACTTGATAATAAATTTACAGCATAAAGTTTCTGATAAAGGTAAACTTTCATATATATATAAAATTATCAGACAAGAAACTTTTTACAATGTAGATTCATACTGGAATTATTTCACCTCTATTAATGGGGACCCACCAACTCAACAAGATAAACAATATATATTGGAATCTGCTTATAGAACTACATCTTCCATTGTCTGGAGACTTTATACATGGAAATTTTTACATAGATCTTTTATACACCTTTGATGATGAATAAAATTAATAATAAAGATAATCTATGTAAGAGATGTAATGTAGAAATTAATGCTGACTGGGCTCATATGTTTTATGACTGTATGAAGTTGAAAGAATACTGGAAGTCAATTAATGAATTTTGCAGGCTCTTTTTACAGATAATTTCATTATTTCTAAGTCTCTTATATTATTCAACACACCTGTACCTCAATGTGTTAAAAAGATTAAGCTTCCCTTGTTATGGTCTATCCTAGCAGTGGCTAGGAAAATAATAACTAGAAATTGGATTTCAGATACACCTCCTTCGTTCAATGAATTTAAAAATGTTATGAATATAATGTGTCATATGGAAATAAGCACAATTAGAATGAGAACAACTAGAAAAACATCACATTTTATTGTATGGGATAATTTACAAAATTTGTTAAAAAAATTCTAATTTCAATAGCACAATATTTTAGTTTAATTAATTGATTTGATTGTAGTGGATGTCTTTGTAAATACTTTAGTTGTTTTGTTGAATATTATAATAATACCTATTTTTAATTATTTGTATAAAATTGTTATGATATTTCTCTTATATGTTAAAACAATAAACTTGTTTTGAAAAAAAAAAGAAAATCAGATTTTAAACAAACTGGAGTCTTACTATAACAAAATTGTGCAGCCCTACTCAAATGGCAGGTCAGTAAGATCCTGCAATAAACTACTACTTAAAGTAACTAACTCTAATAGTTATTATGGTAACTCTCTATTCTCCCACCAAGTATCTAAGTACTGGAATTTCATGTCTCAGACAATATTAAATTCCAGCAACACATCCAAATTTAAACTACTTCTTAAGGAACACCTAACCAAAAACTGGCTTTGCTCCTGCACTAATCCAGGCTGATCATTCTTTCCTTCCTTGTTCTTACAACCAAAATATATCTTCCATTACTAAATTCTAACATCCAAACTATCCCTTCAGTCATGTAATTCCAATTTCACTCTACCTATCGCAAGTTCACTACTGCTGCTATCTATTTTTACCTACCTCAAGTTTCCTACAGTTTCATCATATCCCCTCCTTCTTGTACTTCACCTCAATATTGCCTTAGCTATCACTGTTTAGAACAAGTAACACTAGAATAGCAACAATCAGCCATATTCTTGTTCATATACATACATGTATCTCATAAATATTTACCACCAAAACCATGATATTGATCTACTGATTAGTTATTTCTCTATGATGGCACATGTTATTTCTTGCTAGTTTATTTGTTAGCTTTCTTTTTTTCCACTTTATATTACTCTCTCACTGTTTATTGTTTATGTATAAACTATTTACTACCTATATTTACCAAAGTTGTTTATTCTTTTTCGTTATCGATTTCTTGTATTGTTTTTAATGTGTTTTTGTAATAGAGCAAAAAGAAATGTTGGCAAGATAGGCAAAAATGAACATGGTGTTTCTTGTGGAGTGGCCCAAGTCTTTCTTTTTTGTCTAACTAGGAGATGAACAATACCAGCAAGCAATGTGTTGGTAAACAGAGTCAAAAGCCAGTTTATATATATATATATATATATATATATATATATATATATATATATATATATATTTATAAAACAGTAAGTCCTCCTTCCTTGGAAGATGATGGAATGTAATGAAATAGAGTATTTTGGACAAATGTTCTTCAACATTTTCTACAGGCATAAGTAATAGTGTCTACGCAGAGATAGAAATTGCAACTTAAAACATTTAATCACAAAACAGTTTAATCAGGTGCAAATTTTCTTGGGAAGAGGTGGCCCAATGTTGAGCAAATGCTAATACAGTAAATGGTTAGCATTCCTTTACTAATCTGCATCTATTGGAGAACTTAAGAATGACAATTATAATTAATATATGACAATAAGAAGGTATGCAAAAATGATGGAGTGCATAATACATAAAGAATGGGTGTGAAGTGAAGGATAGTCCCAGAACAGTACAAAAATGCTAGTTGGTAAAATTCTGTTAAATATTTTGGTCATCTGGTCAAACATAAATGGGTTAACCAACCAGATAGAGTGGCAGAATACTTCTGGCAATTAATAATTATTAATCATTATAAAGTGATTGTGTCTAGATCTAGGGATGTTATTGTCCCCCGTAACTCAGCCCTCATTAGATCAGTCATTAAATATAATGCCCCCTTTGACATGTATCTGTCCAGACACATGCTACATTTGTAATGCCCAGAAAGATACCTTACTGAAAGAATACAAGGCCTAAACAATATGTGCAACATGGACCAACTCAAAGACCTGTCACTATATTTGGTATCCTACAGACTGCTAAGAGGTGACCTATGTCTGGCATACAAGACATCCTCTGACCCAATACTGATGGATTTACTGCACATCAGCAAGTCAAATGGCATCAGTAATACTCCGTTTAGGATCTAAAAGTCTTTCACAACATCAAAAGAACAGTTTGGAGAGAACAGAATGTCACAAAGAGGATACCAGTGCTGTGGAACAGACTTCCCATCCAAATAAAACAAACTTCATCCCTGTTTATTTTCAAGCACAGCTTAGATCTATGGATGGGGAACAGCATTTTTACCCCAGGACTGCCAATGCTCAGAGGCAGCTTCTAAATTCTTTATGTCATGTATGTGTCCTCTAAAATTCTCTATGATCCCAGTTATTCTCATTAGGAGTAATATATAATTATCAACCATGGGATGAGTAAGGCCAATCTAAATCAAATGGAATAGGTTATTTTGAGTACAAATGGGAAATTGGCTATGGTTAAAATGTCTCACAAGGGCAGCTAGCTTAGTACTTGTCTATGAACATATGACCCTATAAGAGTATCAACCTTAGATAGTAGTACCGCAAATGACACACTGGGCTGAGAAGGTGCAAATGAGGTGGCCAAGGCATAGAGTCTAAGGAGGGATAAGCACAAGTTATCAGTATGGTTGTGGATGGTGTATGGCTATATTCTTAGCAGGGTTGTTACAAAATGAAGTTGAAGAATAGTTGGCAGATACACAGGAGTGTTATACATACTCTGTGTGAAATATGTCATGGTGCATGTCATCTCCAAGGCAAAAACTACAACAGTGAGATAAATCATGACCTCTGTAGTTGCATTTGTTGAGGGGTTAGTATTTATCATAGGGAATTAGAGCAAGTCGATTGGAGTACAATAAGTCAGTAAAAAGCCAAGATTAGGGAGTCTATCTGTAATCCACAATTCTTTCAGTAATATGTTAGACAGCAGATGTTGGGAAGTTAAAGCACTTCACTGAACTATTAGCAAAGTATGTACACTATTCTCCAAGATATAAGATCTAGATTATGTTCAAACAAGAAAATTATTAGCCAAAGATATTACTGTAGGACTATTGATGTGTTCAAATCATGCCCCTTCCTACTTTTTTCTGTTCAAGTTCAAGATATGGTTGTAGGTGACAAGCACTTGTGTTTTCTGACACAGTTACTATATAATCAGAAATCTGATGTCTGGTGGAAGTAGATGCTGGAGGAAAAGCTGGTTTTGAGTCCAAATCTTGAAAAAATATTTGAGAAAGCCTAGTGTGAATATTTGTCTAAAGTATTGTTAAGGAATGACTTTCCAAATCAGTTAGGAAACTACTGGAGGAAGTTTTATGGACCGTCAATTTAAGTTAAGATAATGACAAGGCTTTCTGAAAGAATTATGCTACCATGGACGATGCACCACAGGTGCCTCCATTTCTCCTTACTGTTTACACTCTATTAAGCTCCCTTCCTGCTACGATTAGGGATTCCCATAATCAGGATATATTTGGAGTTCCCAGTAGTTGAAACTAGCTCTATTTCCAGACAATAGCTTCATAACACTTGTGACATCTGGCCAGTACCTCACCAGACTGACAACAATTAAATTACATCCCTTACTATCCTGGGTCAGTAACTATGGAGCTTCACTACTCACTACTGACTCCAATATGAGGCTGTCACTTAACAGAAGTAATATTTCACAATTTTCACCTAAGAGCACAAAAGGAACATGCTCTACTTTTCTGGGACAGGACCATATACCTCTGTCCACCCAAATGTATTTTTCTTATTACACACTTCAGAGCAAAGTGTCCCAGTTTAGGACCTCTGACACAATCACATTCAAAGTAAATTTAAATTTCACATATCCAAACACTTCTGGGAAAGCCTGACACAGATTTCCACCTGTGTCTCTTTCCCAAAAATAAAACAGAAACACTGCCATCAATCAGAGGGTCTTCATGCCCTTCTAAAGGGGTGTTCAATTATGAAACTTAATTATCAATATAAATAATATCTATGACCAGAACAGCCAGGCCTCAGGGCTACATGGGAAGTATCAAACAGGTAGAAAACACTCTCTAATCTCTAAAGAAAAACACTGATTTTCAGCAACAATATAAAATAATGAAAAACATTTAATAGTAAGTAAAATGATTACACAATTGAAAATCAATAACTCTCAATAAACATTAGAATTCAGACACCAGAAATTTAAATCAAACTGCAGGATAGGAATCCATTATAGGTTCATAGGTTCACAGGTGTTTACTAGGCTAATGACCACAAGGCCTTTTAAGCTTAGCCATGCATCCCTAGTCTCTGACAAGTTTTGAAATGCTTGATAAGTGTAAGCATGGGCCTGGGAGCTGAACAGATTACCTGTTTGCATTAGAACATAGGTGCCAAACCAGGGATGAATTTCTGGTTTCTCATCCACTTGTCCAAGCTGCACTTGAATTGGGCTAGGGAGGAACTCTGCTTCACTTGGATGGAAGCCAGTTCCACAGACAGGGTATTCTCTGGGATACATACCTATCTCTCCAGCAGGTCCTATTTATATCACAGGCAAGGTTTAAGTCTCCTGAACAGGTAATTCTGGTACTGTTTGTTTTATGGATATGCAGAAGGTTCATCAGAGTAGGGTCTGACAATGTCCTGTATGCCAGTCATAGATCCCCCCTCAAAATTCTGTAGATGACAAAATACAGGGATAGGGCCTTGAGGTGGTCTGCATAGGACATATTACTTATGCCCTATATTCTTTTAGTGAGAAACCTCTGTGGAAGTTCCAGTTGTTAGATATGCCTGGTTAGGTACATACCAAAGGGAGCATTGTACTCAATTATAGGTCTGATGAATGCCGAATACAGTGGAACAATGACTTCCTCTGGCTTAGATGCCATATCTTTGTTTATAAGTTGTGCAACATGTAATGATTTCCTCACCAATGTAGATATGTAATGATCAAAGGCTAGATTACTATCTATATGTGTCCCTAAGTCCCGGGACTACTGGATCAGCTCTCAGGGGTGTATTGTCAATATGATAGTTACCAGGGATGGAAGACTTCCCAAAGAATACTATTATGCATTTCTTGGCATTTAGTTTTGGTCCATGGCTCTGACACCAGTTGTTTGTCTGTGTCAGCCCCTCCTGGAGAACATTTGTGTCTGTGTGAAATTCAATGACAGCTCCTAATTTGCAATCATCTACAGATTTAGTCAGCCAGAGACCACTGACATTGGCCTTGACATCTGAGAAGTAAATGCCAAAAAGGAGTAGTCCAAGGACTGATACCTGAGGGACTCCACTTGTTACTGGCCTCTTTGTAGAGGTGGACTCCCCAATTCTAACTTCTTGGGTCCTGTCTGTGAGCCAGTTGGCTATCACCTGGATGACATACGGATTTGTACCTAACCTCTTGAGTTTGTCAACAATGCCTGAGTGGATTATTGTGTCAACTGCCTTGACCAGGTCAAGGTAGGCAGTGTGAACTATTTTGCTCTCATCCATTGCTTTAGTGACCTTCTCAAAGAAGTCCACCAGGTTGAGTAGGCATGATCTGCCCTTGACAAAACCAAACTGGGTTGGGTCCAGTGTTTGGAGGTTTACTATATCTCTATTGATCATCTCCATGATAATTCTTTCCATGACTTTACATATAAGAGTAGAGAGACTTATGAGTCTGTAGTTTCCAGGGTCTGTAGATGGCCCACCTTTATGCAGTGGGATGACTGTTGCCTTTTTCCATTCATGAGGCACAAAGCCTGTTTGGCTGCAGTTAAATGGTAATTCCAGAAGTCATGATAGATCATGTTTCATGCTATTTAGAAGGCATCTTGGGATATCGTCTGGGTTCATTGATGCAGCATTCTTGGTCTTAGAGAGAGCATTAAGGACTTGTTCCCTAGTGATAGTAGGGGTAGTTATATTTGATGATATTTCCTGAGAGAAGGCTGGGGGGGAGAGAGGAGTAAAGCTGGAGCTGAATTTATCAGCCAGGAAGTTTGCTATGTCTTCTGGCTCAGTATAGGTGGCTCTGCACACAATTGTGTATTGCCTTTGAGGTTACAAACATAGCTAACAAATGAATTGTGGTTGTCTTTGGCCTGGGAGGCCAAACTTACCTCATATTTGTCTTTGGTAGACTTTATTTGTCCTCTGAGTTGTTTGTTTAGTTTGATGAGAGTGTTTTTATCCTGCTGGGTGCTGCACCTCCTAATTTTTGCCATGATTTTCTTCCTCTTGATTCCACCAAGTTGGCTTGTTTTTTGAGTTAGTTCTGTACTTCTTCCTGGTGGGTACAGCTGCCTGTATGCAGCTATTAACATGCTTATACGTTCAAGAAAAACTCTAGCTTAATAACTAAACTTTCCTGATCTAACTAAAGAAATACTGCCCCTGATCTACTCTAAGATATAATAGCAAGGCCAAGGCAAACTTAGTTTTCTTGGTGAGGTCTCTTTTCTTGGTCAGCTGTAAAAAATATTTTTCTGTCAGTCAGCTGTTTAAATCATTTCCTAGCAACAAGGAACATTCCAATGACATTACTCACTACTCGGCTGATTTTCCCCCATTTGTACTTTGGAATGTCCTTCTCAAACATGTGCAGATAGAAGTATATCAAAGCAGTGATCGATTCTTTAAACATTCTGTTTAAACAGGAAAATACTCAACATTTTAAACTTGTTTACATTTTCACAAATAGGCATGCTGACATACAATACAAGTTAAACTAAGAATATGCAGAAATCTCTTGTCAGACATGCTAACACAGATGAAAGTGTTTTCAGTTTCTTCACATTTCTCCCCCCTTATGACTCAAGCATAATTTTTCAAGTGACACTTGAAAACCACTGCTTGAGAAAAATGGGTCTACCTGGGAATATTAACCCACTCTTTTCTTGGACAATCCATCCGCATTGGCATTATTACCCCCACTGCGATGTTGTATAGTCATATTATATGCTTTCTATCCTAGACTCCACCTCATACCATCCTTCTTTGGCCCTAGCACTACTGGGGAAGCCCAGGCACTGATAGACTCTTGAATTACGTCCAGTTCTTGCATTTACCATATGTCTTCTTTCAGAGTCTGTTTCACTCTCTCAGGTACTCTTTAAGGAACCTGCTTAATAGGTTTTTGGAGTCCTGTGTTCACATGGTGCTGCACCAAGTCAGTACACCCAGGTTTTCCTGTGAACATATCCCCAAGTTCCTGTAATACTATTTTTATATCCCAGACTTGATTAGGACTTAACTGTGGTGATATGGTGATCTCTTCCACAGAGGTGCCAATCCTAGCCTCACCCAAAAGATTGGTTGCCATAACCCTTTCAGACTCTTCCTGCCCTCCACTATGAATGCTGAACAGTAAGGCCTCCCTGTCATGACAAGGTTTCATCATATTTACATGGTACATTTTGTGCCCTTGTCTCCTACCTACCAAATTTACCATGTAGTTCACATCATTGATTTTCCTCATCATCTCAAAGGGTCCTCCCCAAGCTACTTGCAACTTGTTATGTCTAACAGCAACAAGTACCATCACCTTCTGTCCCTCAGCATACTCTCGAGCCGGAGCATTCCTGTCATATCACACCTTCTTTTGTTGTTGAGCCACTGCTAGGTTCTCTTGAGCTAAACCCAAGAGGTCCTTAAGTCTTGTCCAAAATTTGAGAACATAAGCCACAACAGACTCTTTGTGAGATTCACTCTCACCTTCCCACTTGTCTTGAATTAAATCTAAATGCCTCCTCACCCTATGACCATATAACAACTCAAAGCGTGAAAAAAGAGTAGATTCCTGCAGTACTTCCCTGTATGCAAATAACAGATGGGGCAAATACTTGTCCCACTCCCTTTTGAACTGGTCTGCAAATGCCCGTAGCATAGTCTTCAATGTAGAGTTTAACCTCTCCACAGGTCCATTAGTCTGGGGATGATAGGGGGTGGTCTTTAAATGTTTTACCCCACAACACTTCCACAGACAAGTCAGCAGGTCTGACATGAAGTTGGTACCTTGGTCAGTCATTATTTCTTATGGAAAACCTACTTCATTGAATATTTCTAGCAAAGCACTTGCCACCTTTTCTACATCAATATCACCTGCAAAAGGAATATTAGGGACTTTAGCTAGAAGTGCAGATGGTAGGCTCTGGGCACTGCCAACTGCTGTATCACTTCACCTTATAGCCCACCACCAGGATTCTATTCTCTATACAACAAACCTTTGTTCCAGTATACAGACTCCCCTCTTCCATGAGCCCCATTTGCCTCCTTAACCATCTCCCTCAAGCTTTCTAATGTAGGATTCATAAGTTGAGCTTGTCTCAACTTTACGTTTGTGACCTTCCCCAGCTGTCCTTCTGCAGGAAGCCTAGTCACTTCTGACAGCTGTGCTTCACTGTCATTCTGGGTACCACCATTCACCTCCATCCTCACAGTCACAGTGTCCAAGGCAACATCAGTACCCACAAGCAACTGTGGCTCACATTCATAGGTTTATAGGTTCATATGATGATACTAAACTATTGGCCTGGACACCCTTATAAGCCTAGCCAAGAACTTTGTCCATATTCCTTCAAAGTCAGCACCTGTTTCCCCTGTCCAGCAAGGACACAGATGGGATCCCAGGGGTGTATTCTCTGTTTCCCATCCAGTCATCCAGGTTCCTCTTAAAGAAGGCTAGAGAGGTACTCTGCTTGACATGGAGAGGGAGTCTATTTCACTAATGGGGGAGTCTTTTGGACACAAATCTATCCCGCCAACAAGTTTTATTTATGTCACAGACCAGACTTGCTATTACCAAATAGCACCTTCTCTAAAACAACCACCATGCCAGCCCCAGCTTCGGGTATGAGATCTTTTTGGGTCTCTCCCAGAATACTGGACCTACATGCCTTTCTCCAATCATGACTGTGTGTCACTGCATGTTCACAAGGTACTGCATCATCAACAATATTCCCTATCAGGACATCTGCAAGAATATCCTCAAACACACCTACTTGCTTGTTTCCTCTTTCACCCTCCCAGTCCAGATGAACCCTAGCCAAAGGTATTTGAAACAGGGTCCCTTCCAATGTTCTGACTGGAGTGGACTGCCCAAGGAAGTACTGCTCTTCTCTGACCACTGCAGGCTTCACAATGGTTATATCAGAAGCTGTACCCCTCTTAGCAGTTACTTGTTTACCATCTACTAAATTTGGATGTAAATTTTGGTGATAATTTGGCAACCCAGTTGTTTCTAAACAACTTACCAGTGGCAGTTTGTCATCACCACTTGCTGGCTCCCTCACCTTCTGTTTCTCACCTTGCCTTGATGGACATTTGACTGCTATGTGTCCCCTCTGGTTGAACTTGAAACATGTAATCCCTAACCGTGCACTTGGATTAGTAATTCCCCCCGTTACTGGTGCACTCTGTTGGAGTGGTTTAGACTGCCCACCCATGGGCTCCCTTATGTCCACATACAGCACTGGGTATCCCTTTTCTATGCAGTGGTGCTCTACTTGCCAAGTAGAGATCCCCTTCCCAACTGCTCTGCAGAGTTGAACTCATGGTTTGCTAAACAGACTCTCATGTTATCAGGCAAAGTACTGAGGGTTTATTCCCTCACCAAAAGGTCTGCCAGTCCATCAAAAGTGGTGAACTGACACCCGCTCACCCATCTGTGAATGTAAGTACTTAAGTCAGTAATATAATCATGTACACTTTCATCTGCCTTAGGTCTGTATTCACAATTTTTTTTTTATATATAAGCTTCAGGTGTAAGTTGAAACAGTCAAGCAAGCAACATTTCATTTTATCATAATTCAAACAATCTACATAATTTAACTTGGCAACAGTCTGAACAGCTTTAGCATGGAGTAAGGGAGTCAGAAGCCGAACCCAGAGCTCATGGTCAGCATCATATTGTCTACATACTCTCTCAAAAATATGAATAAAACTATCAAAGTCATCCCCATCCCTGTACTGAGGAAAGAGTTTACTGACCTTTTCAGCTTCTGGGGTATGTTTATTCCCTTACCCATAACCTTCATGACCCCCTCAAAGGGTTTGAAGCTCCATTTCATGCTGCCACTGTCTGTCTTTGTCCTTGACTTCTAAACATCTCAGCCTCTCTACTGATTCCACTTCAAGACATTTGGCCTCCAGTTCTTGTTGGAGCTGCATTTCCCTTTCCTCAACCTCCAGGCATCACATTCTCTCTTCAGCCTCTAGGCACAGTCTCTCTAACTCCAGATGGATTCTCAGTTCCTCTGAGAAAATGTGGACTGTCTTGTCTTGGCTGGCTGCACATCCCCAGCACCAAACTGTATATCCTCTGAATGGCTGGTCTGAGCTGTGGCTGCAACCAAGACTGAAATCATTGCTTCCTTGGTCAAGTTGGCAAGAACCAGTCCTCTGGCTTCATACTTCTTAGCCAACTGGATCTTTGTCACCTTGCTAAAAATCTTCTGCTGACATCCTTGCTGGCTATCCCTGATTAGCTAACTAAAAAAAAAAATAAAACTGTGGTGGAATGAAATTTTGAATATTTAACTTGTGGCTGTCAAGAGTCCATACCTTAATGACAACTACCCACAGGTTACTGGAATCCAATTAAAAGTCCAACCACTACCACAAATTAATGTGACATGCGGCCAATACCTCACCAGACTGCAGTGCCAACGATTAAATGACGTCCCTTACTATACTGGGTCAGTAACTAAGGAGCTTCAGTTCTCATTACTGACTCCAATATGAGACTGTTACTTAACAGAAGTAATATTTTACAATTTTCCCCTAAGAGCACAAAAGGAACATTTTTCTGGGACTGGACCATATACCTCTGTTCGCCCAAATGTATTTTTCTTATTACACACTTCAGAGCAAAGTGTCCCAGTTTAAGACCTCTAATACACTTACACTCAAAGTAAATTTAAATCTCACACATCCAAACACTTCTGGGAAAGCCTGAGACAGAGTTCCAGCTGTGTCTCTTTCCCAAAAATAATACAGAAATGCTGCCACCAATTAGAGGGTCTTATGAAACTTAATTATCAAAATAAATGCAAATGATAGCTATGACCAGAACAGTCAGGCCTCGGGGTAACCTGGGGAGTATCAAACAGGTAGAAGCATTCTTTAATCTCTAAAGAAAAACACTGATTTTCAACCACAATGTAAAATAATGAAAAACATTTAATAAGTAAAAATGATTAGAAAATTGAAACTCAATAACTCTCAATAAACATTAGAATTCAGTCACCAGAAATATAAATCAAACCACAGGATAGGATTCCATTATTCAAGAAAAAAACTTTGTCTTAATAACTAAACTTTCCTGATCTAACTAAAGAAATACTATCCCTGGTCTACTCTAAGATGTAGTAGCAAGGCCAAGGCAAGGATACAGTTTTCTTGGTGAGTTGTTTTTACTTGGTGTCTACTGACTGCTCGGTACTTGACAAACTGCACAAGTTCTCAGTCTCAACTATCTTCAGCAGTCTCAACTGTCTAATTTCAGAATATAACAGTCAGCTGTTAAAAAAAGATTATTTTTCTGTCAATCAGCTGTTTAAATCATCTTCTAACAATAAGGAACATTCCAATGACATCACTCAGTACTCAGCCGATAATCCACAGTTTGTACTTTAGAATATCCTTCTCAAACACGCACAGCTAGACGTATATCAAAGCAGTGACAGATTCTTTAAACATTCTGTTTAAACAGGAAAATACTCAACATTTTAAACTTATTTACATTTTCACAAATAGGCATGCTGGCGTACAATACAAGTTAATCTAAGAATATGCACAAATCTCCTGCCAGAAATGCTAAAACAGATGACAGTGTTTTCAGTTTCTTCATAACACCTTTTGTCCCCAAGAGGATATTCTCAAATTATTTGATAATCTCGAAACCTTTGGAACAGTCTTCTGGTATAAAAATTAGTGTTAATAAAACTAGTGCTTTCGCAATAAATGATATACTAGGGAAATAACTTAAGCTCATTATCCATATTTAAGGGAGTGTAAAAAATATGTGCCTGGGGTTTTGATTTTCAAAGACAGTGGAGCAATCTTTGTAGCTAATGTATGGGAAAAGTATAATAAGAAGTGATATGGATAGAAATTTGTTTAATCCTTGATTAAAGAATACAAGCCTTGCAGCTACTTGTGCTTCCCCAAGTTGTTTATGCAGCTCAGGTATTTTCACCTTTGGCTTTGCACTGCTCATCGTTATCCTTGTAAGTCACTCAACACTATTCTATATATGGGAATACCTGACAATTAAAATGAATAAATGTAAACCCAGATGTAATTCAGTGAGTAAAACACTGGTTAAACAGCATGATACAAATCATGGTTGGGATTACCTGTCACTCTCACTAGAACTCCCCAGTGGTATTAGACAAGAGTTTCTTCTCAGGCCAGTTCTTTTTGATCTCTTCTTGTTAGATAAAGAAGTGAGAAACTGTATCTGAATAACCACACATGCTGATTTATACAAATGGAATAACATAATTACTTTACTAAGAAATGTCATAATCATTAATGCCTGCAACCTGATTAGAAAACTAAGTTGCCTAGAGTCCTATCTTAATATAATATTATATTATCGTTGGAATTTTTTCAACATGTATTTTAGAGTCCTGTCTTGCCATTGAGGGAGTCTGGGTACATACAGTCACAGGCACAAGCTTTGCAGATTTGTTTTGCATTCCACAGAAACATGGTTACAACTGTTTCAACTCAGTCCAATCCACTAAGCAAGGAGGTGCTGTACCTATTTTAGTAAGTCAGCCTTTCTAAACCAATATTACACACACAAATTGTGATCTTGAAGGAGCGGCCTTAGGTCAACTGGTGCCCTAAGCAAAAGGTCTCCACGGCGCCCCCCACTACACCACTCACTACCCCCATCCTGGTCTACCTACACCAAATAAATAGTGGAAAAGTACCCCTGCTACAGCGGCGCCCTAGGCGGCCACCTAGTTGGCCTATGCCTAAGGCCGGCTATGCTTGAAGTAATCTACACTCATAGTATGTTATTGCACCTCCTTCGTGTCACCTCAAGAGCACATTCTCAAATGTATAACCCTTGTGATACTTCTTTTTATTTAAATTATCTTCCATTAATTGGGAGAACTATGACTCCACCACAAATTCAACACAAAACTACTAATAAATTTAACAATCATAAGCAAATTGTAAATGTTCCAAAGGGGTTGGGGGCATATTAAGAAGCATCTTGGCAAACTTCACTGCTAACTGCACTAACCTAAATGGTGCTCTGCCTCCTTTTTCCTCCTGACCACAAACTAATCCAAAACTAAAACATTACACTATATTTAAGTATTTTGTGCCCTGTTCACTGCCTTGTGTAATAATTTAA
Source organism: Protopterus annectens (assembly GCF_019279795.1). NCBI lineage: Eukaryota > Metazoa > Chordata > Ceratodontiformes > Protopteridae > Protopterus > Protopterus annectens. Next base: position 772,855,534 of record NC_056731.1, read on the forward strand.
ATAATTGCATTCAAATGTGGCACACCAACCCCATGCACAAAATTGGAAAAAAATGGAAAAAGGTGTTGATGCTGATGCTGATAAAGTCATCCCTGTGATGTGTAAATATTGTGACAAAATCAACAAATATTTAAACCAAAAGAAAAGAGTGCACAACATTTTAATTAAATCAAAACAGAATAATGCACAGTTTTTTCAAACTTCACTTAACAAAACACAGCAAGGCAGAGGTCCAACTTAACCAAGAGAGAAAACTCACTAAAACCACCAAAAGAAGCAAAGCTTCATCCAAGGAAAAACTTACCATACAGATGGTTGATAAAAATATGCCCCTGGATTTACTAAACTTCTGTGCAGGACTAGCTTAGTCCTGCACGGAAGCGACCATTTAGGAGCAGGACGGCAACGCTCCATGCATATTAATAAAGTGTGCTGCCTGAGCTCCTAGGCTTACACGGAGTGTGTAAGAGTGCAGGAGGCGTGTCTGAGAGCAGAGCTCTCAGAATAAACACTCCCCTGCAATGTAGAACAGTAGAAAGGGGTATGCAGTGAGCTAGACCTCTCACAGGTGACCGCATATCCCCACCAATAGTCCCCCTTGTGTATAACAACAACAGAATGTAGTAGTAAAATGAAGAAACCAAATTATTATTTATTTAAATCCAATTGAAGCTAACAGTAGGTGCACGGGTGTGCTCCTCACTTAGGCTAAGGTTAAAGCAGCTTAAAAGGCTGACAAGGATAACAAGGAATATATATGCATATGAAGCAGCACAGCAATAGTGTGGTAGGCAGAGCATTTGTCTAATGAGCAGGCATTCCTGGTTTGAGTCCCACTGCAGTACATTCTATTTTACATGGCAAAGCATGTTATGACCAATATTTTTGTTGCATAACCCACTAAATAACATATTTATGAATTGGAGTACTGCAGTAAATGCACATGTGAGGTGTCAGTGTCATAATGAATAAGGTACTAGTAAGCAGGTCTAAGCACAAATAAGCATATGTAAGCGGCCTTAAGCCCATTTGCACAGCGGTAAGCAATGCCTACACTGGCTAAGCAATTCTAAAGCTAACTCTCTGTAAGAAGATGCAATGGCAGGTTAGCAGTGCTTACCATTGTGCAAACCCACTTACAAATGCCTTAATCACTCTGCATCCAACGGCCCTTATTCTGCCCATCACCAAATAAACAGCCATGCAAGTCTCAAACCCAGGACCCTATACATCATAGTCCCAGTAGTTATCCACCAAGCCATCACAGAAATGCAGAGGAGTCAGGTAGTAGTAAACATGTCCTCACCACAGTATAACCAAATTGAACCTGGGAAAGGCATCAGTATATAGTCATATGTGCCATAACCCACTACATAACATAAATATGTGAACTGGAGTACAGTAGTAAGCCCCAAAGTGAGGTGTAATTGTAATAGAGTGTTGAAGTCCCCAATAAAACACAAGGACCTCACAGAGTGTGCATACACATTATTCAGGGATACCAGGCATACGTATAAGGTGTAATGAATAACACAATGCCAAAAAGGCATTATAATGAAGGTCTACTGTAAGCAATGCTAAGCATTGCACAGGTCAGCTTAGGAGGTGTAAGCAATGTATAGATCAGGTAACTCTTTGTACCCAGTGGTATACCCCTTTAAACAATGCCAACCTTAGGTAAGCAGGTTTGTCCATAGCTTAGCCTTTTCAAAACTGGCCAGTCATGGAAAAGTGCGAGAACTTGGCCCTACTTAAACCCAAGAGGCAGAGCATCAGGAGATGTTCCAGACGTGTGTAAGTATCACCACAGTATGTGTGTAATAAGTGCCAGCTCAGGTATATCATGGATAGGTATGGCTAAATATTCCTGTTTTGTCCCCCACAGCTGTAATGGAGCGGGCCGCAAACCAGGAGGCTCGCATCTGCCACCTGGTGTGGTTGCGACATGAGGCAGGTCAGTAATACTCCTGCTTTTACTATGATATGAAATAAAAATAAAAGTAGTAGTAAATTAATTGCTAGTATAAAACCTGATTGGTCAAGGCAAGTACTGCATACACTAGAGAATATGGCAGGAAGAGTCTTATATTGTTTGTATGGCAATAAAAGTGTAATATCCTGACAAAATAGTTCTAACTACTGGACTGTATGTGTATATTCTGGAATAATATGGTAATGTAGATTTGCAATCATGTAATAGTACTGTAGTATTAAGCACCATTACCCACACCATGCACCATAAATTGAATGTGTAGGAATGCCTGTATATGACAGGTGTAATCCCCAGATGCCATTTAGTACAACTGAGAGGCACAGACAGTAAATAGGGAAAATGCAGAAACAAAAACCCAATAGCACATGCAACTGAGATGTTAACTGTTTTTTAGCACACAAACCCACGGTTTGAATCCCGCCAGTGGTAGTAGTTTGCATACATAATCATACCTCACAACTGTACAGATATGTCCAGAATGTCTATTAAAGTGGCCCATATCTATTGCCTATCAACCTGTCCCCCTGGGAAATCAGTCGGATCATCCCAGATGTATAGGCAGCAAACAGGAAAAACAACTTTTTGACACACATCTATGACAACAAACCTGGCACACTAGCAACTCCCAAATACCTTATGTGACTAAGAAGCCACATATGTCCCATTTACATCCCACATTGTGAAGCTGTGGTCAGAGTGTGTACTGTAACAGAGTGAGATGTATGTGCATAATAGTAATGTGAAACCTGGTACTGTGTGTGGGAACATTCAGGTAGTGCTAATAAACATTCATCCCACAGGTCTGTCAGATACCAATACTGTGCCCAGAAATGCAGGAATGATATGCAGTTTCTCTGAATAATGAGGTATTACACATCACTATCACCCACACTGTCCTACAACATATAACTGTCTAGGAATCCTGTATAAGAGTGTTGTTATACAAGGTCAGAATGCATAAGCACAGGGAATTAATAAGACAGAAAGCAGATTGGAGATATACAGCAATATCAATATAGCAGACACAACTGTGATGGACAGTGTTTAAGTTGTAGCAGACACAGCCATGATCTGAATCCTGGGAGTGGAAGTAGACTGCATACAGATTCATACATCACAACTGTACACATGAGGCCAGAATATCCAGTATATGTGCCCATATCTGCTGCCTGTCCCCCTGGTAAGTCTGTGGGATGATCCCAGATGTGTAGCCAGCAAACGGAATACAAGTGATTGTCAACCATCATGAGAACACACCTGTCACTGTAGCAACCCCTGAAACTGTTAGGAGAGTAATACTTCAAGTATGGTCTATCTACACTCCCATGTTGTCAAGCTGTGACCAAAGTGTGTACAGTAACAAAGTGTGATGTATGTGCATAATACTAATGTGTAATCTGGAACTTTGTGTGGCAACAGTCAGGTAGTGCTAACAAACATTGCTCCCACAGGTATGTTGGATACGAACACTGTGCTGAGAAATACAGACCAATATAACCTGTACTGGTACTGTCCACCCTGGTATTGTAGGGGATTGTAATATACCCTCCTTTTTTTTTTTTTTTCTCTCTCCCTTCCATTTTTTTCTAATAATATGTCTAGCAAATAATCCTTAGGAAAAGTAGCTGTCTGCATAAACTAGATTTACCAAAGATTTAAAGGTATTTTCTAATAATGTCTTGGGATTGCCCTAGACTTACATGCTGTAAAATGTTCTGTAAATGTATGATGTATCTAGTATAGTATGTCTTTTTGTCTTCCTGGAATTTATAGCTAATTCCTTTTTGTCTATTTTAAACCTTTTGGTGTGGTGGTGGTATGTTTTACAATTGGAGCTTTTCTCCTCAGGCCTCTGCTGAAAATGGAAATATATCCAGCTGGACTAGCCCGGTTAACAAATGTTAAATAAAAAAATAAAAAATAAAAATTGTGAGTGTTGCAGTTTCTTTGAATAATAAAGTATCACTGGTCACTGTCACCCACACTGTGCTACATAATATAACGGTGTAGGAAAGCATGTATATGTGTGTGTCAGGTCACTAAAGGTGGAAGAGGGCAATATTCTAGATATATCCAGGCACACCAGCATGTGGTCAACACATGGCCAGAGTCAGTGCAGAAAGAGTTGGATAGCATAGTGCAAAACATCAACCTGGAATACAGGCGTATGTGTACAGTCAGTGTTAACAAACATTCCCTCCATAGGTATACCAGGTAAGAGGTGTATACTGCAGGTTAAACCAGTTCATGTGTAATGATGACAACAGCCATATCACTGACCAAAATAAGGCTATAGGGTAGTGTAGTAAGACTTGTAAGTTACAGATAACAGCACTGACTAGGAAAGCAATTTGGACTACAGGAATATACTACTTGTTAATTGACATCTTTCTCCCCCCCCCACCTTATCTCCAACAATAATCAACATACCTACCCCAACTGGTATGCACTGACTCTGATGCTGCCCAATTGTTTGATAAATATTTTAATGGTTCCCATGCATGTGCCATATTGAATTATTCCAACATTGTTGGCATGGTGCCACCAATGTACCTGCATGCTGTTCTTATTACCACTGTGGTCCCATATATGCACGTGTTTTGTTTGCTATGCAATTGTTCCGTATCTGGTGTCTGAGTTAATGGAAATATCTATGCTTGCTGTTATACCTAACCCTGGAATGTGTTGACTATTACTAACCCATATATGATGATGAAATCTAAACACTATAGCACACTTGGGAAGGTCGGTCCCAACAGACTCACCTGTCCCACCTCAGCTGGCCGAGACACTGGGCACAGCATGTCTGGGGCCCAACCCCAGACCTCCCTGTCCCTTGGTCCTGCACAACTTTCGGGTGAAACTGCCTCAGGGGATGGGGTTCACCCCCCCAGGAGTGGGCATGGACAGGCACCTGTCACCCATTGCCAGGTTGGGGTCGTGGTGCGTAGAGTGATCAGTGAGCAGTTCAGTGATCTTCTACACCAGCTCAAGGGTCGCGTGTCGTGATTAGAGAGTCAGCCTAGCTCTGTGGCTCAGCTCCCAGCATAGCCACCTTTGGGGCTGTGAATGTGCAGTGGTGACTGCCCACGGGTGGGGACCTCAGTCCCACTGTTACCACTAGGGGGCTTGTGGGCTTCCGATATCCCAACACCCCTTCCCATCAAGGCATTTACCCCCCACATGTGTCATATACCACTCCTGTATGCGTCTTATGTGTCTTGTCTCTTAACCTACCCAACCTACCTCCCCAAATATACCTACTACCCCTCCCCAACATTTCACTCTCACCTGAAAAAAAAAGACAATCTGTTCCCACAAGAAAATCTCGCCCCATACATAGCTGTCCATTTTGCACACATGTCCACTGGACACAAGTAATCTGGTCTAATTGGCATCACAACTTATTAAAGTTGTCCTCACGCCTCTCCAATGGGTTTGAGGATACAAATCTACCTCCAAATTCAGTGTATATGCACAGCTGTTGCTGTAGAAGAAATGGGCAGCTATGGACCTTCTCTACACCCTTCCTGCACATCCCTAGCTATTTTCCCTACTGTCTTTCCCTCTTTGTGCCCCTTTTTCACTACTTTCCTATCAACCCTTTTTTATTTTCTTTTAAAGAAATTAGTGAGGCGGTAAGTGGGAGTAAGCACTTTTAAGCAGCATTAAGCGGGTTTAAGCCTATTTGCATGGGGATAAGCAATGTCTACACAGGTTAAGCAATTTAAAAGCTGAGTATAAGAAACTGTAACCAGAAGTTAGCAGTGCTTACATCCGCGCAAACCCATGCAAACCCACTTACAACTGCTTTAACATGCTTTAATCACTCTGTATCCAACGGCCCGTGTTCTACCCAGCAACAAAATAAACAGCCTCTGCAGGGCTTGAACCCAGGACCCTGCACACAATAGACAAACTGATTTACCACTAAGCCATTCCAGCTATGCATAACTTTGCTGTTTACAGAAACATATCATCCAGCCCAGTCATGCAACAGCACAGAGAATATGTACCAATATTTAGATGTATGTGTGTGTGTGTAAATATATTAATATCTAAACAGATACAACATATCTATCTATCTATCTATCTATATATATATATATATATATTTAGAAATATATACATGTATATAAATATATATGAACATATATACATGCAAATGCCTACATCGACACATATATATATGTCTATACCTATATGTCTACATATACACAGCAAGTTACATATATGTACACAGATATATATCTATGTAGGTATATACAGACATAGCTGTGTGTATATATATATATATATATATATATATATATATATATATATATATATGGTATATATGGCCATACATCCGTAGATAGCAATGGTAGATTAACTAAAACATATATGTCCACATACACCATTAATGGGGTTGAGAGGCCCCCAAACAATATGCGTCTTGTATGAATAGGCATACTCCCCCCACAGCCAAACACGTCCGCCCTGCAATACACTACCAAGTGTTGCAGATCTCATAACCAGGACCTGACATGACATGGGCATAAGATGTTAACAGTACTACATCCCACATGTATGATGTCAGGCTAGTAGTGGTAACATATCATGCAGTACAGTCTGACTCCCATAGGAAATGTAAAACGTAGAAGCTATCAACATACCCAGGATACATATACACAGACACATATATGCAGATGCAGATATACATATATATATATATATATATATATATATATATATATATATAAAGAGAGAGGGAGAGAGAGAGATACATGTGACTACACATACACACACAGAGATATGTACAGTAAGATACATATGTAGAAGGTGTACACAATATGGAAAAGCCACTATGCCTACAGTAACCACCTTAACACCTGGATACTGTATGGGTCACCCATACAAATGACAATCTTTGCCTGCAACATATACACACAGAGAGGCTATAGGAAAAAAACACCACACACAGGTTTGCAGAAATGGAAAACCTTTATTTGTGTAATATTATAGTTCTATATGCCATGTCATATGGCTGTTTAGACACTGACATCCATATAAACAGAGTAATGCAACTGTGAAACAGTTATACTGATACAGTAGTCTGGAAAGGTTCACAACTGTTGCTGTCCAGGCCAAGCCCTACAATTTGTACAATAGTAAAGAGACACTGTGCCACAGGATACCAAGCAATCAACAGTAAGTAATGCAGGTGTATAGTTCAGCAGCCTCTATCCACACTCTGTACAAAATTACTAGGTGGCAAAGAGTTCAGTTAACCAAATTTGATGTAACTGTTACATAACAAGGCATACCTGACACCATCATAAGCACACTGACAAACAAAACAGTCTGCATGGCAGGAGGCAGTAGGCCTGCATTAACCCAATTTATGTAAGTAATGTAAATAAAGGTGAAATATACAGTACTGTACATCCAGATTCCTTAAAGCAGCTCACCCCTGATACCCCCACATTTTGTAACAGCCTAGGTCATTTATGGTGCATCCCCCCAGACTCAATAATCCAGGGCCATATACAACTGTTACATACACTAGCCTCTGGAGGGCATAAGGGCACACATGTATTGTGTAGGTGAAGCCCACACATATATGGCCCCAGCCCCACCGTATGTGTGGGGGATACAACAGCAGTGGATGGATGGCAGCAATGGCAGTGTGATATACTCACATCCTGCTACAGAACAACCCCTGACAACATGTCACATGTGTAAAGCTTGGTATGTAGGTGGAGGACAGAGGCTGGAACACAGGCCCATATGTGGAAAACTGTTGCCATACTCTAAGTAAATTGCTGGTGTTACAGGATAGTGTGCAACATACCCTTATTTAGGGAATTGAGGTTAGAAGCATAAATGCATGTAGCCATGTACTGATAGCACTCAACACACACACTGCCAGTGAAATATCTGACACAGGACCTGTGTGGTGGACAGACAAAACATGATAGGTACACTTCTGGCCGCCAAGAGGATAGGCATACAGTTGAGAGCTATGCATACAGGCTGCATTCCAAGGTAAACTAGTATGTACACACACACCCTGTAACACCAGTACTATACAAAGCATAACACAACTCTACTCACACTCTGTCTTTAGTTCAGGAACCTCCTACAAAAATGTAGCTGGCCTGAGTATGCCAGTTCTCCTGTAAGAAGTATTGCTACCTGCTGTCTGTAACACTGATGCCCACACACCGGAAGGATGTCCATCACACAGGAAAGGTAAAGGGACCACGCCCACATGATGTAGGGATTTATAGTAGGTGGTTGCCATGACAGTGGTAATTGGAAGTACTACACAGCAAGCTGCATGCAGTTAGCAAGTGTAGGACACTGATTGGTGCACAGGCCATTACCTGATCAAGTGCATCACCTACTAAAACCAGGCTGCAATATATTAAAAGCAGCTCAATCCATTCATTGGAGAGAGAGGGAGAGAGAGAGAGAGAGAAAGAGAGAGAGAGAGAGAAAGAAAGTGAAAGTGAAAGCATAAGCAGAAAAAAACCTCAAAAAATAAAGCTCATCACACTAACAGCTGAAGATGCAGGCATTTAGCCAGCTGCCAGTCATAAAGACATCATTCCCACAACAGGTATTTGAAGTATATGTACATTTATTAGAATGTAGTACCTGGTCCATCATAGATGATGTGGAATGAGTATATATGTGCCATCAGGTGTTGTTGTGATGATGTTCAACTGAAAAACTGTTATGGACAATAGTGTCTGTCCCTGTGGGTAGTGGGCCATAGCTAGCTGTGCAGGTCAGTACTGACAGACAAGATGTAAGCCATCATAGTGTGTGTTGTGTAATGAGAAGTATGTATATTACATGGCCAATAGCTGGTGGGGGAAGTAATGTCATTATTATGGACATGTGGGAGCCATGGCCTACCACTGGTAGGATTCTCAGTTGAATCTGTAATGTAGCATGCTAGAATGCCATAGATGTGTAATAGGGTTACCTGCAATCAGGTCCCACATATACCCCACTAATGTCAGGCCGTGTCCATCTGTGGCATCTGTCTGTGTTGTAGCAAGGCAGAATAGTGCAGCCATGCAGGAAGGTATTGTGAAATTGTGGAGCTGATGTCTGAGTGTACCCCTCATACAGGTATACATATGTGTACATATGTCACATATATAATATATAAGGATATAAATGTATATCAGCATGTCCAGAAATATACATATACCCATGTGTAGACATATATATGTGCACATATATATGACATCACATATATCTACACATATATAGATATATACCTATATGCACATGTCTACATATGTACAAACACACACAAAAACATATATGTATGTAAAGACATGTCCCCTATATCACTATCACAATGATGTGTGCTATGTATGAGGCAGCAGCACACATAGCAATACCCACAGATATCTACAGCTGGCAGTGTGTGCACCATGGATGGGTATGTCACGTGTTACTCCCTTCTTGGCACCACATTGCCCCCATCTGTGAAGTATGCAGTGGGAATATGGGGAAGTATGGCAGGTACACATGTAGAGGTGATCAGGATTGGTAGATATAGAGACAGTCTACAGGGGTGGTATGTGGCACATGTGGTGGGTAACCACTGTGGATGGTGTGTGTGGTTTGTGATGTGGATGCCCCATGGTCCCCAATATGGGCACAATGGGAACAAGCCTCCCACCAACTTCCACTCACAACAGCAGTCCATGTCCTGAAGGTGCCTGGTCTGGAGGCTGAGCAGGAGGAGCATATTGGCCATGTGAATGTGTACGGGGTGCCTCAGACTGATGTAGCACATCCCTCAAGTGTCTGTGGAGCCCGATATGGAACAGACCCTAGACCTGAGCTCAGGGGACAGGAACATGTTGGTGTGTGCCATGGGGGGGGGGCAACATCCCCTGGGTGGTTCCACCTGATGGTATTGCTGTAACAGTACAGGAGGAGGCCCCAGGTTGGCACACATGTCATGTGGCCAGGTATCATGGATAGATGGGTTTGGAGAGGTGGATCAGCTAGCCAATAGAACATATGCATGTTATTGTGTCACTGTTATAGAACATTTGTTGGTAGTAATAGTCTACACAATCCCGGTACATGTCCAACATCATGTATAGATATCCCCAATAACACAGGCTGTCAGATGTGCAGCAATCTCAGAGCAGCCATACCACTGGCATATATGTAACCATAGTGGCCCTGACAATGGCATGCAGGTGAATAGTCTGTAACAGGCCAGCAATGATAGTGTCCACACAGGGGACATGGCTACAATCACATAGAAGAATGTGTGGTACGATACAAAATCTGTCCAAACGGTAGTTAAGCTGTAGCCATACCTAAAGAGCTGTGTGTACAGTCTGTTGAAGCTGATATGTTAGGGGGGTGACAGAGATGTCTATTACAAACTGTGGCAACCTTGCCGTATGAGTTGCTCAGCCCTGTTGCCATCTTTATGTCTTTCAGGCAAGATGTCACATGGCAGGTTACCTGTATATTCAGCAGATGAAAATGAGGTCATCATCAACCACCTGGTACAGCAATACCAGGTGCTCCTTGGCAGGACAGCCCATGAGCAGCAGGAGCAGACTGCCCTGTGGAACGATCTAGTCCACAGGGTCAATGATGTCGACCTGCATAACCGCAGTTATGAGCAGGTCTGGCACCATTGCAGTGACCTGCTTCACAATGCCCGCCAACGTGCTGCTGCTGGCTGGGGGGATTACCTCACCACGGGGGGGGGGCATGCCATCCATCCCCCCATGACACGTGTGGAGGAACTCATGGCCAGCCTCGTGGCACCTGCCCATCTGGAACACCAACAACCACTAGACCCCTTCATGGAGGTGGGTGTCACCCACACACCAGCTGAGAAGCGTGCAGGTAAGGACACAGGGCACATCAGTAGACCACTGTTGTGTAAATATCCACAGTGGTACAGGTAGATCATGCATATCTGACATGTCATGGATATATCATGTTGCTGCATTGTAGTGATAAACAAATGTCCAGATGTGGTAGTATTGTGGAAATTTACAGTTGATGTATGGTAGTACTGCACCCAGCCTATAGCAGTGCCACAGGTGTGGCCACTGACATTGCATCTCTCACCCTCTTATGTCCCTCCAGGATAACAACAAGGCAGCAGCCTGTAGCTGTTGAGTATGTTTTATGCAGATGCATGCCAACACACTGGGCATGTAATGGTGATGGTATATTCCATGCACACATCTAACACACCTACCCTGAATGCATGCTGTACATGTGCATGTATAGTTGCCGTGAAATGCACAATCTCTCATGGGCAACCATGATGGGGTATTGGAAGGGCATGTCACACACCTGCATGATAACTAACATCCTGTCATTGTGAAATGTGTCCTCAGGGAGTAACATACTGTTGGTAGACATGGCCTACAGTAGCGACATGTTCTGAACAACACCCATATACAGTGCAACACCAGTGTATATACCTGTAGGACAATGTCAACTACTGCAGAGATACACTATGGCATAAGGCATTACAGTAGTCCACATTATCAGCTAAGTCTAGGCTGCAACATGTGGTTTTCAGTGTATGGGACACTGTAAAGTGACACAAATGTGTAGAGCTTATCTGTCATGCATCTGCATAAAAGCTGAGGGAGGGGGGGGTCTCAGTATGACACACCAGTGCACTGCAGCAGGGATCCTAAGGATGGTAGGAATGGCTCTAGCTGCATATTGTCAGGTTCAGGACTGTGGCAGCCATAACCCTACCCTCACTGCAATAGTGACAGCATTGTGTGAACACCATGGGATGTGCACATGAGTAGACCTTGCTATCATGCAGAATAGGGGGATATGTGTAGGGCAGACTGAACATACACCGGCAAATGCAGAAGGCCCACTCTGGTATGCCCCTGCCATGAGCAGTGACTGCTGTACTACATACAACAAGAGGTGTGATAAACCATCACGATAAGAGTGTGCACACATATGCCCACATGGTGTGTATGCATTGCTGTCAGCAGCTGCACACCTAACACAATCTGTAGACACTGCATGTGAAAGTACAGGACATATGTCACATACCGGGCTTCTGTACTGCTAAGATATGCGGTGATGGGGACCCATGGCAGATCAAGGATGTGTGTGTAAAATCAAAAAAGGTGTGTACACCCCCCATAGCCATGGTATGCTCTGATGGCTGGCAGTGTAAGCATTTCTGCAGTGGTGATACATGGTCTGTTGATTTTGACAGCTGTAAATCAGGCATCAGGCATTCACCAATGACAACAGTCCACATATCATCCCGGGTATATGTTGCTGAAAAACATAGGGGCTGTGAGAAGTAAAGCTGACATAACTGACACAGTACTACACATTTCGCAATGGGTTGTACACCTGTGAGTTGTGGTGCACAGTACATGGCAGAGTGCAGAACAGGCGCACAGCAATACTGTGTACATGGGTGCAGTGGTATCCAGTGGAAGGGGCATCACCTAGTGACACAGAGCGTGCATCACACACATATATACTGTTGCTAGCATGGATTGACTATAGCTGAACTGCATGCTGTTCTGTACCATATGTTCTGCATGTTGGCAGATGGGTAATAGGAGGACTGTGTGTATGATCATTATGCAGCCTCACCTGTATGTGTGTGTGTGCATCCTGGTGGATAGTTAATTTGCCTGCAGGGTCACTCTGGTAAAGTGGTGCAAGGTAGATGCATGCATGATGCGTGTGTGCATGTGTGTGTTTGTGTGTGTGGCCATGTATGCACGTGTGATTGTGGGGTGTTCATACAGCTGTACCCCCCTTTGGGACCATTCAGTACATGGACATGGACTGCCACATTACACACCAGGAATACCTGTCATGTGTGTAATCACAGGATAGCAAATATTATAATATGGTCTGTAGCATGGAACAGGCATCCAGAAGGAAGGTAGATTCCAGGTACACACTTACTATCACAGTCAGCAGAGAGGTCACCTACAACCCACGTATGCAGCTCTGCAAATGCATTGGGGAAGTACTAGTCAACACCAGGGAGTGTATCCAAATATTACAGGTGTCACATGATGGGCTGACGGAGCAGCATATCTGGCATGTACTGAGCATTGCATACACATGACACACCAGTGGGAGGTATTATGGATACAATATAGTAGCCCACACATATAGGGGCCATGCACATTATTTCTGGCCATACAGAGGGTGCATACCAAATGACAGCAGTGAGGCCATGTAAATCCACTACACACAGGTCAGGCAGGTAAAGCAGCAACAGGCCTTGTGTTGTGGCCACTTGTGTGGGCATTTAGAGGACTGCGATGTTAATGAGTGGTATCAATGTGTGTATGTTAACAAGTGTGATGCAGGATGGGGTAACATATGGACATATATATGGGACTGTCTGTAAAGCCATGGACAGGTAGGTATTATGGAAGTGTGTGTGTATGTGGTGTGTGTGTGTATGTGTGTGTGTGTGTGTGTGTGTGTGTGTGTGTGTGTGTGTGTGTGTGTGTGTGTGTGTGTGTGTGTATGTATGTACTGTTAGGCAATGCTATACAGGTTTTAAAGTGCATTTATTGTTTTCCCCCACATGTTGAAAGATGGATCAGGGTCCCTCCTGCATGCAATCTGATGTAGGTGTCCATACAGACACAGATGATGATGATGAAGATAATATGGAGGCACAGGTGGGGTTGCCAGGGGCCGACACTGTGCCAACATTTGACATCCCCCTTTTAGACACCCCACCCCTGCACATAGTTTCAGAGCCTATATACACCCCATCACCAGTGGCCATAGCAGAGGGACAGCTGGCATTCAGTGGCAGTGCACAGGAATGTGTGGTAACCATGCCTACTGTGTCTGGTCACAGCAGGCATAGCCAGATGTCCGGCAGGCTGCCACATAGGCAGATGTCCCAGGGTTCTCGTGGTAGAGCCACTGGACATCATGCCCCTGGCAGAGGCGACATAGCTGCTACCAGCAGAAGCATGTTTCAGGCTGTAATGGTGGCGCAGTCACATATTGAGCATTACACCAGATAGGGCCTTAGGCTGCAGACAGCTGCTCTTGCATCTGTAAGTGACAACCTCCATGAACTGTTGTGTGCCATCTGTGCATCTACCGAGCAATCAGATAAATGGCATGAAGAGATGATGGCCCTCATTGGCTGTGGTGTGTCCATGCTTCAACATGTGGTGGGGATGCTGTGACACCCACGTGGACATGGTCCAGCAACACCAACAGCTGGCAGTCAATGTGGATGTGCTAAGACACCAAGGGGCTCCCATAGTGGCAGTAGCAGCCCTTGCAGTGCAGGGGGTATGCTGTCCACACCACACCACAGCAGGCCATGTGCACTTGGTCCTGGCCAGTCCCAGGAGGGACCTGGTAACAGCAGACAAATGTCATCAGCAGGTGAGAGTAGCACATCGACGCCTGTACCTGGATGTGCCCGTGGAACCCCTGGCAGGCACAGTCAATGTGTCCATGGCCAGAGGCAGTGAACTGCACACCCTGCCAGGTATGGTCTGCAGCTGTCCATAAACACCTCTGTAGGGCAGCCACATGGCAGAACTGTGTGCATGCATACCCACACACTGTGCAAACACACCTAGGGCAACCCCATACCTTCACACACCACATCACCTCGGCCAGCTACCCAGAATACACCCCTCACCCACACACATGGTGTCAAATGTATGGCCCAGCCTCAGCCTCTGGCAAACCAACACCACACCCTGTGATATGATGATACCTGTGCCCCATCCCTGTCATCCATACCATCGATGGAGGGACAGGTTGATATGGTTCTGATGCACACGGTGACTGTACAACAGTGTACCACAGTCCTGCAGTGTAACATGTTGTAGGGAGTAGAGTGTGAGACATATTTGGCAGGTAGTGTAGCCATCCAGCAATGATGCCTTATAGCTGTTAGTAACACTGGTTGGTTGTTGTCTCTAAAATTTTATCCAATTGTGTTGTAGGTGTATATGTGTCAGCACTAGGATGCCCTGTGCATACGATGATACCTGTGTCCCATCCCTGTCATCCATACCATGAATACGGTTTTGATGCACACAGTGACTGTACAACAGTGTACCACAGTCCTGCAGTGTAAAATGTTGTAGGGAGTAGAGTGTGAGGCATATTTGGCAGGTAGTGTAGCCATCCAGCAATGATGCCTTATAGCTGTTAGTAACACTGGTTGGTTGTGGTCTCTAAAATGTTATCCAATTGTGTTGTAGGTGTACATGTGCCAGCAACAGGATGGTCTGCAGTCATGTTGCACAATGGGGTATGTCACTGTGCTGACACCATGGCTGTGACATATCTGGGGTACAGTCGAACACATTTCACAGGTTACTATATCAGTTATTGCCTGTGCCACATGGACAGGTGGCCCACTGAGGTGTGTATACCCTGCAACCTGATGTAGACCTATACACATACATGCACACTTTTACTTGCCAACACTGGGACTAGACCCCTACCTAGCAATGTCATGATACTGATGTGTGTGGCTTATATTGCACACACCACACAGCATTTAGGATGAGGTGTGTCCCAGGTTACATGGTATATGCAGAACATCCCCCGGCATTTGCAGTATGTTAATCAGGGATGTAATGGGTGTATTTGGATGATACATAGCGTGACATACCATCATATACACATTTACAGACACATAACAGCCAGACACACATCTGAGATACCAGGGTCTGTCGCTGCTAACTACCTGTCCCGTGTCTCCAATGTGCTACAGGTAGGCTGCACCATCACATGCATAACTGACTTGGATTGTGGTAATAGTTACCTGTATGATTGATGGTGACAGTGCTAACCATAACATGGTACATGGGACATATATCTGGTATATCTTGGTGTGATAACAGTGTACACAGCACACACATCCCCCACTGGATATTGTACTCCCTGAAACCCATGATGACACTCTGCCATACCCACCAGCACACATTGGCCATGACTGCGATACAACCCATAGTATACCCCAACATTGGTACTACAGGGATATGCATCTCATGCACATACCACATGCGTAGTAGGGCTTCAATCAAGTGTAGGTTGCCTGTACATATCCCAGCTGGATACCTGCCATCTGCACATCTTTACGGAGACTGACTGTCATCAGCTTGTCAGGTAGCTATGCAGTAGCATGAGTGCATTAACAGACCAGTAAGGGGTATATACTGTGACACAGCTCACACACCAGGGATACAACAGGGAGCCGATGGTGTCCAGCCATGCTTGCAGGTGTCCCTGTAGTCAGTACTACATTAAGCACTCTGCTCTTGCCCGGGTTAGCACTGTCAACGGCAGTACTGCCATGATACACTACATGCCAGTGTGACAGCACGTACCCTGGGCTATTACACCTGTATATCACACATTCACATGGATAACAGTGCTGTACAGACCTCATATATGTCTGTGTCCCACGCATGACACTCACACCCCTTGTTACTGTAATGACAGCACATAGGTGCATGTATTGTGCTTGCCATTACATACACTTATTACAGGTTATCAGACTGAGTTGTGTACCCTGGTTACCAGGGCTAAGCTATGCTTAGCAAGTATCAACATTGCTGCAATAAAACAACTAAGCTGATTTGCACACTGGTAAGTGCTGCCTACACTGTGTAAGTGCCTGTACGTTTACCCATAGCTTAGCACCACTTAGCTTCATGCAAACCCACGCAAACACACTTAAAGCTGCTCAAAACTGCCTTAACCACTCTGTATCTGACAGTCCTTGTTCTGCCCACCAACAAAATGAACAATCCTTGCAGGTCTTGAACCCAGGACCCTTTACACTGAAGTCACAGCACTTAACCACTATGCCACGACCACAGTGGAGACAAATGTTTTATCATTATAGCTGTTAATACACATATTGAGTAGTATTGCGCACTTGCCTTTAGTTCCTAATATGTGTAGTCCTTGTTATTAATATGACTGTTGCATCACATATGTTGTTTTATCATTATGTGCACATAGCAGATACATACGGTGAGGTACATGTGGTAGGGTATACACAATCATGATGTTTACTCATGACTGGAATATGGTTGTATACATATTATAGTTGTATATATGTCTACATGTACATACACATGTATACTCATACATATGTCTGTATACACATCTGTATAATGCTACATATATATATGGCCATGTGTACATCTCTTCATATGTACATATGTATACACACACACACACATATATATATATATATATATATATATATATATATATATGTGTGTGTGTATATATAGGTATACGTATATGTACATATAGATATATGTGTATATAGCTATATATGTATGTACATCCTATGTGTACAGATATGCCTAGTTATGTTGGTAGATATATATATATGTGTGTATATATAGGTATACGTATATGTACATATAGATATATGTGTATACAGCTATATATGTATGTACATCCTATGTGTACAGATATGCCTAGTTATGTTGGTAGATATATATATATATATATATATATATGTGTATATATATATATATATATATATATATATATATATACATATATACATATATATATATATATATATATATATATATATATATACATATATATATATATATATATATATATATATATAAAACTATATGTGCATACATATCTATTCTGATATACCTACTACTGTCAATATATCTGTAGATATCCATACATATATGTGCATATGTATCACTATCTGTATTTGTGTAGACATATATTGTTCTGTATATGTATATATCTGGGTGTGTATATGTATATCTATGTCCATATACATACCCATCTATATATGGCAATATGTATATGTGTAATCATATATATATATATAGAGAGCTGGATAATTATATGTACATATATTTTCACCATATGTCCTGGACATGGAGTGTAACCCTACCCCAGCCCCTATAGTCCCAACTTCATAGTGCAAGGTGATGTCAGGTATGTATAGCAGGTATATTAGTAGACTATTGCTCCTGTAATTGGGATTGTCTTCACAGATATGGTGTGTGTGGGAGGTCACATCTGCTTTTCACATGTGTGGCATTGGCTACTGACAGTCATCCTAAGGAAATCATAGTAAAGTACCGCTGCTAGCACATAATGCCCCTGTGGACTGCAGCAGAGATATTGGCCAGTATATGTGGACATTCTGACACACTCTGTACAGTCCAGAGGTATACACAGAACCCCATGCCTGACAGTATGGATGTTAACAGCCATGTGGATGGGTATAGCATATAATGACTGGTATACATTTGCCACCATTGGTTATGCATTCACACACCCTTGTCTGGCCTGACACATAATAACCACTGGTACAGGGGTGCCATGGTCACATACTACCCAATAGATATTGACATACATCTGCACTGCAACCCACTGCTCTGTCTGACATACATGACTGTTAAGGGAGGCCTGGCAGCAGTACATCTGGCAAGTATTTGGACATGACATTTCACTGGGTAAGTACACTAATTTGATAGGCATGTAACAATGCACTGTGAAAGCTACAGGCAGACTGGCTCAACACTGGCCTACATCTCCTATGGGGGAATGCACAATTGCCTGCATATATAGCTGGCTCTACAGGCATGTCATAGCACAGGGTAAGATAAACCTGTGTGAAAGTGCATAACCACAACCAATGTGAACACAGCCCCAGCCACATATAGTAGGTTAGCATAATATTGCAGTATATGGACTATCTGTTTAACACCATCCTCATATGTGCCACTCACAGACTAACCCTACATATACTGGGCTGCTACATAGTTTGGTCTGATGGCTGTCTATGGTATGAGAAATGTGCGTGTATGGCCCTACAAACATGTAAGACAATACAGTAACATACAGTGGAGCAGCATGTAACATCAGATAGGATGAGATCTGTACACAGGCTAAAGTACATATTAACAATACACACACTGTCGACATTCACCATAAGTATACAGACCTCAGTATTGTACAAACAACCACAGAATGTTCATATTATGCCATCAAATATAAACCCTATTGTACATAACACATGTAGCAGTCTGATATCTCACTGGCTTGTTATCAGATATGATGACGCTAATTATGATGTACAGCACATATGCACCTCTTAATTCACAACATATGTACAAAGGTTGACAGAGTTGTGGCTGGAAGTACATACAGAGGGCAAGTATTGACATGTTGCTGTGATAACCTTATACATTTACTGTTGTAACAGGGTTTGTTGCAACATATGTCCAGTGAGGCATATGAAGTCAGTGACTGTCACGGCTTTCACCATCTACAGATTGCAATCCTCACACTACCTTCTGCAGTTCACAGACATATGCTCTGTGGGTAACACATGAAACCAAAGGCACAACACAATGACCAGTCTGCAGATGACCCTACAGATGGGAATTCCTCATACACATAGAAGTGACATGGCAAGTATTAAAACATGTTGAACAGCCATATCCACACACACACTGTTAAACCAACATTACTTCAAATGCAGTACAGCAGCACTTACAGTCTGTAGTCAGGTCAGGCACATCCCCCTCTTGTGTGTTGCCCTGTTTCCACAGCGTATGTTGTTAGAGGCAAATCCCCAATCCATCGAAGATGCTGTTTGCCAAACAACAGATCTAGTTTCTGCTCACAGTGAATGAAAAGGGCCAACACCAACATGATGTTCCTAGATATTAGAGTGTGTTTCCATGCAATTGGCTATGGGAATGTTACCACAACTGTTCCACATGCAATCAGTTAGGGGAGGGCTGCAATTCGTGCAGAGGCTATCAGCTGATCATGATCATCACTTAAAATACACATGCTGCTGCCCATGAAAAGCAGGTATAGGTCTCCACATCCATCAGTGAGGGAGTGAGAGAGGCAGGCAGAGGCATCAACAAGTCAGGGAGGGGTGGGAGAGTAAAATCTAAGCATGTTTGTGTCACACACCTACCAGCACATGGTATCAAACCCCTGACGACTATGTAGTGCTATTACATTTCTATGCAGTTATTGGATGCACCACATAGGTTACATGTTGTACAGCCCTCATAACGTATATGTGATGGTGAGTGACATCTGCAACTGGGATATGGTAGCTATACAGTAGGCGTAGTACACGTATCTGTCCACATGAATAGGTGCCAGCGTCAACACAGCCACATTCTCACAGGGACGCACACACATTGACACACTTGACAGGACCAGTAATATAATCCATCACTAGTGAGATTGCCACATCACATTACTGTGCAAGTATCACATACACCAAAGGGGTCATACAGAGGTGATAGGGCAAAGGGTATGGGGAGGTGTCTAACATCAGACAGCATGCTGCAGTGTGCAAATGGGGATTGTAGTGTGTGTAAATGTGAACATACGCATCATACAACACACACACGCGCACACACACACACACACACACACACACACACACACAGACACACACACACACACACACACACACACACACACACACACACACACACACACACACACACACACACACACACACATTGCCAGTACTGACATGCATGGGTGCATTGATTCATGGGTGTGTAGTGGTGAACTGTGCCAGACTGCTATATAAGGCTAGGTGCTGGGTACACCTTGGCATCAGGCCACATGACAATGGTCTGCATTGTGGCTTTTATGGTGTAGATTCTGGAATTGCCCACACAGGTGTGTATTGTATTCACCATCCAGTCACCTGGGTGACTAATGCATGTGGGCAATGTTGTGCATTGCTTGCCATGTATGTATTCCTTAGTCCATGACATGGACGGTGTCTGTGATGTGCACACCTCTCACCTGCATGTACAGTGACGTGAAACTGTACCTGGGGTGTCTGGCCCTTGTTGTGTACACAGATTATCATCAGATGTGCCAGTCCTGGCCTCATGTTGCAGGAACTGGTAATGGACATCAGGTTTACCCTGCACCTATGTTGATGGTGTGCTAACATCATTCCCTGGTGGCAGTGGCATCTGTCCATACAGGGCATGTTTTCAGGCATGGTATGTCCTTTGTGGGTCACATGTGATGGCACCACAGGTGTTGCAGGTGTCCAGTGGGGAACATGGCAAGCTGCACTGTCTGCATGTACATGCTTATTGGACAGATGGACAGGGTGCCGTGCCATCTATAGGCCACTGCAATCACTCCATAGTTTCTATAAGTGGGCAATATGCAGTGTACTACCAACATAGCAGCTGTTGCCTAGGAAAGTGTGTGTGTGTGTGTGTGTGTGTGTGTGTGTGTGTGTGTGTGTGTGTGTGTGTGTGTGTGCGTGTGTGCGTGTGTGTGTGTTTGAGGTATGGGTTGAGAGTGTTGTCTGGCTAATATTAGGGTTTCTAACTTTGTTTGCCTGGCTTTAATGTCACATGTATGGGTATGGATCTGCACCCCAGCCTCTCGGCTGTTTCACATATACTAGGGCCACCATATAAGAAATTTGCAAACCCCGCTCCACATTGGGCCCAGTTGTCACACACACACACACTCACACACTCACACTCTCACGCACAGCATGCCTGGGATTTGAACTCCTACCTAACTACCTTATTACCCTACAGCAGTACACAGTCATAGTACACACTGGAGTACTCCTTCCTCAAAGGTGTATTTCACTGTGAATGACATCAGAAGGATTGCCAAAGAAGGGCATCCGAATTGTAGTGAGTGTGGCTAGGCTAAAATGCACTGCTCCCTACACAGACATTAAAACACACACAAAACATCCACAATCGACATATGGGTATATAGAATCCCTAATAGTTGTGTATCTCATACAACACCATGGAGCTGTTATAGGATGCACTACAGGGATTACTGCTGAACTCTTTCCCCAAAGGTGCATTTCACAGTGACTGACATTAGCAGGATGCCAAGGTAGGGCACTCAAATTATAGTGAGTGTGACTAGCCACAAATGCATTGCTCCCTACCCAGGGGTTGAAACACATACATAACATCCAGAAATGCCATGGGTGGGAATAGAACCCTACCAGAGTTCTATATCACACTACAGCAGTATGCAGTTATGGCACACGCTACAGAGATTACTGGGATACAGTCTTCTCAGAGATGTATTTCGAGCTGGATGACATCAGCAGCCTTACCAAAGTAGAGCATTTCAATTTTAGGGAGTGTGACTACCCTAAAAAGCAATGCTCTCTACACAGCCAGAGAAAGACACACACAAACACAGTTGCCAAGGCTGGGATTAGAACTCCTCCCTAACTATTTTATCACACTACAGCAGTGCACAGTTATGGCACTTGCTACAGAAATTCATGAGATGCAATCTTCACAGAGATGTATTTCTAGCTGGATGACATCAGCAGCCTTACCAAAGTAGAGCATTTCAATTGTAGGGAGTGTGACTACCCTAAAAAGCATTGCACTCTACACAGAGAGAGACAAACACACAGTTGCCAAGGCTGGAATTAGAACTCCTCCCTAACTCTTTTATCACACTAGAACAGCATGCAGTTATGACACACGCTATGGAGATGACTGGGATACAACCTTCCCAGAGATGTATTTCTAGCTGGATGATATCAGCAGCCTTAGCAAAGTAGAGCATTTTAATTGTAGGGAGTGTGATTACCCTTAAAGGCTTTGTTCTCTACACAGAAAGACAGACCCACACAAACAGTTGCCAAGGCTGGGGTTAGAACTCCTCCCTAACTATTATATCACACTACAGCAGTACACAGTTATGGTACACACTATGGAGATTACTGAGATACAACCTTCCCAGAGATGTATTTCTAGTTGGATGACATATGCAGGCTTACCAAAGTAGAGCATTTCAATTATAGGGAGTGTGACTGCCATAAAAAGCATTGCTCTCTACACAGACAGACAAACACACACAGTTGCCAAGGCTGGGATTAGAACTCCTCTCTAACTATTTTATCACACTACAGCAGTGCACAGTTATGGCATGCGCTACAGAAATTCATGAGATGCAATCTTCCCAGAGATGTATTTCTAGCTGGATGACATCAGCAGCCTTACCAAAGTAGAGCATTTCAATTGTAGGGAGTGTGACTACCCTAAAAAGCATTGCACTCTACACAGAGAGAGACAAACACACAGTTGCCAAGGCTGGAATTAGAACTCCTCCCTAACTCTTTTATCACATTAGAACAGCATGCAGTTATGACACATGCTACTGAGATGACTGGCATACAACCTTCCCAGAGATGTATTTCTAGCTGGATGACATCAGCAGCCTTACCAAAGTAGAGCATTTCAATTGTAGGGAGTGTGATCACCCTTAAAGGCTTTGCTCTCTACACAGAAAGACAGACCCACACAAACAGTTGCCAAGGCTGGGATTAGAACTCCTCCCTAACTATTATATCACACTACAGCAGTACACAGTTATGGCACACACTACGGAGATTACAGAGATACAACCTTCCCAGAGATGTATTTCTAGTTGGATGACATCTGCAGGCTTACCAAAGTAGAGCATTTCAATTATAGGGAGTGTGACTGCCCTAAATATCATTGCCCTCTACACTGACAGACACACACACAGTTGCCAAGACTGGGATTAGAACTCCTCCCTAACTCTTTTATAACACTACAGCAGTACTCACTTTTGGCACATGCTACAGAGATTACTGGGATACAGCCTTTCCAGAGATGTATTTCTAGCTGGATGACATCAGCAGCATTACCAATGTAGAGCATTTAAATTGTAGGGAGGGTGACTACCCTTAAAAGCATTGTGCTCTACACAGAGACAGACATGCACACAGTTGCCAAGGCTGGGATTAGAACTGCTCCCTATCTCTTTTTTCACAATATAGTAGCATACAGTTATGGCACGTGCTATGGAAATTACTGGGATACAGCCTTCCCAGAGATGTATTTCTAGCTGGATGACATCAGCAACCTTACCAAAGTAGAGCATTTCAATTGTAGGGAGTGTGACTACCCTAAAAAGCATTGCTCTCAACACAGAAAGACAGACACACACAGTTGCCAAGGCTGGGATTAGAACTCCTCCCTATTTTACCATACTACAACAGTACGCAGTTATGACACCCACTATGGAGATTACTGAGATACAACCTTCCCAGAGATGTATTTCTAGCTGGATGACATCAGCAGCCTTACCAAAGTAGAGCATTTCAATTATAGGGAGTGTGACTTCCCTAAAAAGCATTGCTTTCTACACAGAGAGACACACACCCACTTGCCTAGGCTGGGATTAGAACTCCTCTCTAGTTATTTTATCACACCACAGCAGTACGCAGTTCTGGCATGCTCTACAGAGATTACTGGGATACAACCTTCCTAGAGATGTATTTCTAGCTGGATGACATCAGCAGCCTTACCAAAGTAGAGTATTTCAATTGTAGGGAGTGTGACTACCCTAAAAAACATTGCTCTCTACACAGACAGACACACACATACACACAGCTGCTAAGGCTGGGATTAGAACTCCTCCCTAACTCTTTTATCACACTACAGCAGTACACAGTTTTGGCATGTGCTATGGAGAGTACTGGGATACAGCCTTCCAAGAGATGTATTTCTATCTGGATGATATCAGCAGCATTACCAATGTAGAGCATTTCAATGGTAGGGAGTGTGACTACCCTAAAAAGCATTTCTCTCTACACAGACAGACACACAAACACACATTTAGTTGCCATGTTTGGGATTTGAACTCCTACCTATTTTATCACATTACAGCAGTACGAAGTTATGGGATGCCCCAATGGGATTACTGGGCTACAACTCTCCCAGAGGTGTATTTCACAGTGGATGACCTCAGCAGGTTTGTCATTATAGGGCTATGGGGAGGGCAGTGTGTCTGCATGAGCCATAACCCATTTATCTAGAGGTTGACACGCCACATGCGGGTACACACAGGGTCATATTTCACAGGTACGTGTATACAGTTGCTAGATGACTACTTCCTTTTACAGTCATGTTGCACAGCTGCCTCATGCACCACATAGTCTGTAATGCTGACAGATACTGGTAGCTAGTATCTGCAGTGAGTGACATCTGAACCTCATGTGGTTGGGGCCCTTTGGCTGTGTGCTGGGTGAGACAGGCCTTGATGGCTCCTTGTCACAGTCACCCTCTTCCACACATCTATGTATGTCTACCTTTGACTTATTATAGTGTGTTGTCCTTACATATATGTCTGTATTCCTATCCACTGTGCACTAACAACTGCGACTGCCAGATATGTCTGGTCCACAAGTGTTTGCAGGCATGGCCTTCATGTGTTTAAGTGTGTGAGCATGCCCAGTATGCCCATCTGTATTTAATGTATGGATCGAGTCCAGTTAGTTTGTACTGCAGTGCTGACCTTTGTGTTGTACACCGACAGGTGGCATGCTGTTTCTGCAGGGTATCCATCAAGCATTTGGCATTGGCTGTACCCACATTTTTGCATAAGATGGGGGGACTCACCTGACTATTTCTACATTTTTACACAGGATTGGGGGGGGCACACCTGACTGTTACTACATTCTACATAGGATGGGGGGACACACCTGACTATTTCTACATTTCTACACAGGATTGAGGGGGGCACACCTGACTGTTATTGCATTACTACATAGGGTGGGGGGCACACCTGTGTTTTTCTGCATTTCTATGCAGGACTGAAGGGAGCACACCTGACTGTTATTACATTACTACATAGGGTGGGGAGGGCAGACCTGTATATTTCTAAATTTCTACACAGGGTTGGGGGGGGGCACACCTGACTGTTATTACATTACTACTTAGGGTGGGGGGGGCTCACCTGACTATTTCTACATTTCTACACAGATTGGGGGGCACACCTGGCTGTTATAACATTACTACATAGGATGGGGGGAGGCACACCTGTCTATTTATACATTTTTACACAGGATTGGGGGGCACACCTGACTGTTATTACATTGCTACGTAGGATGGGGGGGGGGCACACCTGACACTTGTACACATTTGCTATGACTGTGCTGGTATGTCAGGTACTCCATTTCATTCTGTATTCTTATCTATCATGCTGACTAGAGGCATACCAGTGTACTACAGATCATAGCTTTGGTTGCCCTACATATTAGTGTCTGACCCTTCAGAACTAACATCTCACTGCCTGCCCTGCTGTAGTCTGTCTGTGAAGGCCTGGGGGGGTTAACCATAGCCATCATTCTGGGGCCATAGCACAGGCTCTGTTTGGGTTTGTCTACACCTGTCCTGCTGGCTGAGACTGTTGTTGGGTATGTGAACCACTCATACTGGCATGTGTGAGTTATATATTCACACATGTTGCTCAGCACATTTCCTGCAGTGGATTTTGTCACCCTGTGTAGTAATGGCTACTTTGGTGACTCCAGTATGTGTTACAGATGTCATGGTGCCACTATGGGTGTCTACTGTCTGCTACCGTGACATTCAGCCACCCAATTCCCTTGTATGTGCACATCCATACCATAGATACCAGTAACGACACATTCTACTCCATTTGGCAATTGGTAGGTTGATTAACTTACATTGAGGGTGTGCCAGACATGCGGATGGTGCTGGATAGCTAGAGGGCTATGTCAAATGCACATAGTACACTCCCTATACATGGTTGAGCACAGGTAGTGTTATATTTGGCATCCCTTTTACTGTATGTGCGAGTCAGAGAAAAGTGTCATTCCTTGGGTCCCTACTGTGTCAGTGTATGTACTATGCGTTGTCTCTTTGCCGCAGCCTCTGCATGTTGGGCATGCCTCCATCTGCCTACTGGGGCAGGCTCAGGTTGTTCCTCCTCCGAGTTACGCTGTGCCTGTGTAGGCCTTGGAATTGGTGGGGGGCTGTGTGGCCCTGCCCCATGCTATTCCTGCTGCAGCTGTTTCCACAGGATCATATTGTGTAGCATGGCACATACCATAACAATTTGGGTACATGTAGCTGGTGAGTACTGCAAGGATCCACCGGATGTGTCCAGACACTGGAACCATGACCTGAGCATCCCAAACATATGCTCTATTATAAGTCTGGTCTGTGTGTGTGCCTCATTATGGCATTCTTATTCAGATGTGTGTGTATTTTTGATGGGTGTCATCAGCCATGACTCCAGTGTGTAACCAGCATCCTCCACTACATGACCATAGGGGATGTCCCCATTGGCAAATCTCTGTTACAGCTGCATCAGATGCCATATGTAGGAATCATCATAGCTTCCAGGGCAGCCAGCACACACATTCATTATAATGCCCTGGGCATCACATATGACCTGGCAGTTGATGGAGGGGATGCCCCTGCGGTTGATGTAGGCCCTACCCTGATCACTGGGTGATGCTTTGATGCATATGTGCGTGCAGTCTATAGCATCCACTACCTCAGGGCATTTTGCTATTTGGTGGAAGAGATGCATATTGCTAGAAAACACATCAAGAGTGTTGAGGAAATATACATACTCACTGGCATGTGCTGACATGGCATGCAGGAACTGGTGAAATACTCTGGGTGCTGATGCCTGTGAGATCCCCATGATATCCCCAGTTGAGCTTTGGGAGGTACCTGTGGCTAGTATTCCTAGGCCTACACATACCTTGGTATCCACTGGGATGGGTTCCCCTCAGTCAGTTTGGTGTGTCAGGTGTGGCTGGCACAGCTCAACAATTTGCTGTAGGAGGTCTCTGTCCACCCTATAGCGCTCCACTATCTCCAGCTCATGTAGCCCCTGGTAGGTTACTCTGGGTCTGTAAACTCTTCTCCATCTCCTCACTGTGGGTTGATTGGCAGCATTCACATCCTCACCACCCTCAGCCTCTTGCACATGTTGTTCTATGTTGCCTGCTGCAGCCCTTCTCATTTTGTAGGTTTGTTTGTTAAAATTTCCCTGCTTGTATACACCGGTGGTGTAGAGTGTGGAAAAAAACAGAGGGGAGGGTGTTTGCTTAGATTATAGTAGTGTTCTGGGCTGGGCTGGTCTGCTGCCTGTGTAAGTGGCTGATTCTGATACATTTCACCTGCCAGCTAAGCTAGTTCTCCTTTATTACCTTTCTACTGCTGTTTTCCCTTCCCATTGCCTTCCTGTTTAATCCCAGGTGCACGCTGCGCAAACAGAGTGCTCAAATGTGCACATTGCTGTTATTTCCTGGTTTAACTTCTTTTTTCTTCTTATAACATCCGCACACCCGCTTAGACTTTGTAAAGAGTGCTAGGTAGGTTTAGACACACCCCCTAGCTTAGCTGTGCTAAGTTAGGCGCACACCCAAGCCACAGGGCTCCAGTCCATTTACAGTATGCCTGACACACATCCCCATGATGTCACCTAACTCCTTGGCTTGCACCAAGCTATTCCTACTTTTACACTGTTGGAACCTGACTCACAAGCTGGGGAAACCTGGGATTCACTATCCTTCCCCTCATTTGCATAGGATTGCCTGCTAATGCACAGTTACATGTGTCACACTGAGCCTCCCCCCTTAGCAACCACTACTCACTGGCCATGTTGTCTTCTGGCTGACATTGACTTGCATGGCAGAATACAGATTTTAGTTAGAATGCTTAATTTAGGTTCATTTTGTTATTTTCCCCCGATCCCGTTTGCACGCCGCTGCCCTACGCTTAAACAGCCGAGATTGGCTAAAAAAATGTTGATTTCTCTATTTTTTTTAATGTTTGCAATGGCAATGGCCTTATACGTAGCCATTGGCATGCTTACTACATGATATACAGCCTTTATTTGGAGCTGTCGCAGCTCTGTTTTGGATTTTGCAAAAATGTACTCGGTTACTAACTGAGTACATTTCTGCAGATAGTATTAGTCCTGCACTGATAGTTGCAAGCTTCCTGGATTGAAAAATCACCTCATTTGCATAGATTTCTCCTGCAAATGGGGTAATTTGCATACAAGGGCTTAGTCTGTTCAAGATTAGTGCAGGAGTACTCGTGCACACCCATGCAGGCTGTTTCTGGATCGCACGGCAGACATATTGCCTGCTTGAGCTCCTGCACTGATCTTGCACACTGCGCAAGCTATAGAGAATCTGGGGGAATGGTCTCCTGAAACTACATTGGAAAACTGAAATTGAAGAAATGAGAATATTGTGTGCTAGAACAAAATCACTAAAACAGAGTTAATAGATATAGCTATCATGCTAGTTTGGATCAAACTGCAGGTGCCAACCATGCTTCCTCCATGCAAAATGACATTAAAAAGGCTAGAAACAGTTGTTACTTGAGACCAGATGAGATACCAGGAAGTTTAATTTATGCAGATTAATGCAGATTCTTTTTAGAACATTAAAAAGCCGGCTACATCCCATATATCCAGAAGAAGGTTATTGCATTCCCAAATTACAAGGAGGGGGGCCTTCCATAGACATGAATAATTACAGTGCAATCAGATTCACAAGCATGTTGTGCCTGGTCAGAAAGAGAAAGAGAATCACTATGGAACTTATTCCAACAGGCACCGGAAACTTCCTTCTCTATAACCAAACTTGGTGCAGCTTTTGTCAAAGATCAATCCTGAATGCTTAACATCATGCATTTCTTATTAGGATTGTGGCCACCATGTGTGATGTCAGTAAACTTGGCAAAAAGGATATAATTATGATTACAAAATAAATGGTCAAGTCATAAAAACAATTAGATTTATTGACAGAGTTAGGCAGTAGCTTAAACTTTGACCAGTATGTAACTGTTATTATCAGAAAACCATATTATATCTTTCGGCTTTTCCCGGTTATGGGTCGCTACAGCAGAACTCCAGTCTGCTAATGATTGGCAGTGGATTTTTACAGTGCCGAGTTGTCAGCCCGCTGCCCAACTTTCAAAGAAGGCATGCCCATTCACGCATGCACCTACCTGCATGTCTTTAAAGTCACTCGGCCATGGGGAGGACATGGAGACTCCACACAGAAGGTGCTCCAGCCAAGACTCGAATGGGAGAACCTCTTGGTGTGAGGTGACAACACTAACCACTGCACCACCGCGGCCCTGAAAAAGCATATTATGTAATATGTCTAATTCTAAGCACATATCCGGTCACTCCAGAGAGATCTTTATACTACGTTTCACCTCAGTGACGTAACCCACTGTTGAATAAGAACTTTGTTCTATAATCTTCAAACAAGCCACCTATAAAATGCAGAAAAAGTACAATACCTTGTTAGAAAGAAAATACTACTGGAAATTTTGAATCATTCAGGAAGGTTTCAGGAATAATCCTTGTAGTCTGTTTCTTAAATGTTGCATACAGCTGGTATGTATCTGTATCTGATCTATAAGATAATGCCTGATCTGGTTCTATTTGAACATCTGTGCTTGGATCTTAACCTCAGTGATCTAATTCCAAATCAGGGAAGCCAATAGTAAAAGTGGAAATCAAAAATACGTTACACGGCATGTTCAAAGATTATGAAACATGCTTTCACTTACCGTGAAGAGAAGTCAGTCACTAACTTACTACAAAAATAATCTTGATGTATATGAGATTTACAAACATCAAGATCATACATCTTGTAAGCCTATGTCATGCATCTGATAATCAAATCTATGCATTTGTAAACAAATAAGCAGGTTGCAGTAATATATACTTGATGAATATGTCAAAGAGGGATGCAAAAAGCAGTTCATCTACTACAAAACTTAAGTTGTGCCAGTGTATATTTCTGAAACATATTTTTAGACTAAATCACAGAACTACAATCCACTCATGGATAATAAAGGCAGAGTTGGCAGCATAGATGACGGTTCACAGGTGGTGGTTACACACTGAAAAATATACTTTTTTTTGTTTAGTAAGACTCTTTGGAGCATATAAATGTAGGAAAACCAGCTGTGAAAAAGTTTATATAAAAGTAAGGCAGTAAAGAAGACCAAGACCATTGCATGAGGGAAGGTTTCTTAGTCTTTTTCAGAAGACCAGGAAACCTCTAAGAAATTCACTGTCCTGGAGCAGAGGAGAACAGGAAATCACATGTAAAAGAATTATAACTGTGTTTTAACATACATTGTCTTTCAGACATGGGAAGGAAAGACTCATTGAATGAACATTTGTAATAAATAATTTGGATGTGGGAATGCTGCTGAGTTCTTTGTAAAATTTCTAGCTTTTTAACAGGGCTATTGTCCATCTGTAGGTGTTTGTTGTCTTTAGAAGAATTAGATATGGAAAGTACTTTGACAATTTCCTGTTAGATAAGATGACAGAAGGGCTCAAGCCAAAAGTACACACTTTGCATGATTTTGTGTGCTGAATTCAGGACCATTCTCTCATTGTTATAATAATAATAATAATAATAATAATAATTATTATTATTATTATTATTATTATTATTATTATTATTATTATTATTATTATTATTAAACATAGATTCTGATGCATAGCTCTGTAAGCTAGAGGATCATCACTAGAATGTTGTCACCACTGTTTATCATATACAAGAAAACATAATCATGTAATGACTGATTGTGGAGAGGTGAGAAACATTTCAGTAGTTACAAACGACAACCAAATAACACACATTCCTCATCACCATTATATAGATGTTTTTGAATACCTTAAATGATCCAAAAGTCTAAATTATGCTTTTGTTAGATACAACTTTCCATTGGTAGCTCCAGTCTTGAACATGGCTACATTTTCTTGTAAAATTAGAGGAATGACTACGGAAAATCCTCTGTATATCATTCAGGTCCTCATTCCTTCAAAGTACCTTTTTAAATCATATTACTTTACAGAAAGTGACAGAGAGATATATAGGTCCTGAGCTCTATTTTATTAGGAACTCCATTATTCTGACAAAAACAGCAAACTTAATTACTACAGATATAAGACTCGTGGCATATTTTTATGAACTCAGTCTGATGATAACTTCAATGTTATGCAAGGTCTAAAAACCTTTAGGGGACTCCAATTTTAATGTTAATTCTAATGTAGGAAAATCTTGTCATAGTTAAACTTAACAGCTATATAAATAAAAATTAATAGCCTATAAAAATCACTTTTAATATTCAAAGTGTTAATGATGAGAAACATATCATGGTTGATATAATATATATAACTATATAACATCAAGTACCCAGATGGAAAAAAGTACCAAACCAACACAAGGTGCGCACTAAATATGTAGTTTATGTTAGCCTAATACAATCTGACTCCCAGGTTATGGTCATTTAGATAAGCATGTTATTTACGAACTGATGTTCATTTTGAAACTTGTTACTGATGAATTCTGTTTTGCTCTTGGAAATTATTTGCAATGCCTTTTGCTATGTTTTTGTTGTACTGTTTCATATTGAAGGTTTGTCATATTATGTGGATGTGAATATTGGCTATTCAATCATTGCAGCATTTGTAACCTGTTTATACACTAATGAAAGCTTCTTACTCGACACTAGTCTGTTTCCATATTCTGATATGAACTACCACTGACTCAAGTGCAAAGGTTTTTTTTGTTGTTGTTTTGGAACTGAAATCATATCAAGTAGTTCAGAAGAAACTCTTCAGGATACAGGATATGTTACTAATGATGACATAATCAACATGTGCTGCTCCTTTGCACCTGCTTTGCAAGAAAGAATTTTTTCTGAATTTTAACATCAAGAGCAGAATAAAATATACACCCCCATCTTAGCTTACAATAAAATCATGTCAAGTTCAAAGGTAAACATTAACAATTGATCTGTACATTGATCAGAAGAGGAAAGAAGTAAACATTAATGAAAGTGCATCATATATTACATGACTCTTCGTCTATACAGCACATCAGCACATGGGTACAGAGAAAACTCACCATGTTCAAGCATGAACATAATCTAAATGAGAAGTATATTCAATAAAAATAGTCCACATATCTGGCAAGTAGGTTGTACTTATTTCCATGTAGCTGTTGTTTTTGTTCTAAGTTCCTTTGTGTTTTAGCTCATTGCACCTACTCCAATGTATTTGTAGCAGCGTTAGTATTTGATATACCAGAATCATTAGTCTAATTTCTAGTGGTGGTGGGTGACTTTAAAACAAAGCGGTCATGTGAAACAACTGACTGGCTGAAGCTAACTAGACTGAGGTGAAAAATAATGACTACACTGTGTACCCCCCCCCCCCCCACACACACACACACACAATGTGAATTGAACTTCTATGCACAACTCTGAGCAAGGCCAGTTTCACGCTAGGTGGGGCTCAGGGTAAATGATGAAGATGGGATCCCTACTAATCCTGTGTTAAAACACCCTCATACTTTGCATCTTTAGATACTATTCAATACATTGTATGTCTGTTATTGAAAGTTAATTAATTGTTAACTGTTATTTTTAGGAGCAAGCCAAAAGAGTTATGTATGTACCCACCAAGCACTGTGCATGTAATCAGGTAAAAAGTAATGATACTTTCCTACATGCAGGCACATGTTGAGATTACCCCTTTTAATCAAGGTCTATCACAAAATGCCCCCTCATGTACACATACACATGTACAAACACATGCCTATTCTGTGTGTACCTCAAATAACTGGATGTGATCAAGTAAATGAATCAGTACATAAATAATAACCACAATAATGTATTTCCCCTCTCTACAGTTAGAAACTTATAAAGCAACCCACCACAACCATCTCCATGCACACACACACACACACACACACACACACACACACACACACACACACACACACACAAACACACAAACAGATGTGTGCATCAATTGCAGTCATTTGTATGACTCAGTAAACCTCAGCTGTTTGTTTGTGATCTAATGAATGAATTCACAAAGAATGGTCATAGTAAGGTTTTTCAGGATGTTGTTATTAGCTACATTTGAGTATAATTCACAGACACACAGACAGACACAGACACAAACACCTGTATACACACACACACACACACACACACACACACACACACATAAACTTCTCTTATACTTATTGTCCAACAGACTCACAGTGGCATGCAAAGTAATACTATAATAGTCATAATAACATTAATAATAATAATGTTAATAATAATAAAAACAGCAACAACACTTTTTTTTTCATGCCTGCAGTCTAGTCCACAAGCCACTCTGTGTTCCTTCAGCTTTGATTCAGGATGTCATAAGCACACGCTATCTGTTCTACCATGAATCAGAGATGGTAAGGCAGACAGCTAAAAAGGTGCTTGCTCTCACATCTGGACAGAGGAAGGAGGACAAGGAGACCTGGTGGTGGAATGAGGAAGTACAGGAGAGTATACAGAGGAAGAGGCTGGTGAAGAAGAAGTGGGATTGTCAGACAGATGAAGAAAGTAGACAGGAGTATAAGGAGATGAGGAGCATGGTAAAGAGAGAGGTGGCGAAGGCTAAGGATAAGGCGTATGGAGAGTTGTATGAAAGGTTGGACACTAAAGAGGGAGAAAAGGACCTGTACTGATTGGCTAAACAGAGGGACTGAGCTGGGAAAGATGTGCAGCAGGTAAGGGTGATAAAGGATAGTGAGGGAAACATACACACAAGTGAGGAGAGTTTGTTGTGCAGATGGAAAGAGTACTTTGAGGGTCTGATGAATGAAGAGAATGAGGGATAGAGGAGGTTGAATGATGTTGGGATAGTGAATCAGGAAGTGAAACAGATTAGCAAGGATGAAGTATGGACAGCTATGAAGAGGATGAAGAATGGAATGGCTGTTGGTCCAGATGACATACCAGTGGAAGCATGGAGGTGCTTAGGAAAAATGGCAGTGGAGTTTTTAACCAGATTGTTTAATGAAATCTTGGAAAGTCAGAGGATGTCTGAGGAGTGGAGAAAATGTGTTTTGGTACCTATTTTTAAGAATAAGGGTGATGTGCAGAGCTGTAGTAACTACAGAGGCATAAAACTGATCAGTCACAGCTTGAAGTTATGGGAAAGAGTAGTGGAAGCTAGGTTAAGAAGGGAGGTAATGATTAGTGATCAGCAGTATGGTTTCATGCCAGGAAAGAGCACTACAGATGGGATGTTTGCTCTGAGAGTGTTGCTGGAGAAGTACAGAGAAGGTCAGAAGGAGTTACATTGTGTCTTTGTGAACTTGGAGAAAGCATATGATAGGGTGCCTAGAGAGGAGTTGTGGTATTGTATGAGGAAGTCAGGAGTGGCAGAGAAGTATGTAAGAGTGGTACAGGATATGTATGATGGTAGTGTGACAGCAGTGAGGTCTGCAGTGGGAGTGACGGATGCGTTTAAGGTGGAGGTGGGATTACATCAAGGATCAGCTCTGAGCCCTTTCTTATTTTGCAGTGGTGATGGACAGGTTGACAGACGAGATCAGACAGGATGCCCCATGGACTATGGTGTTTGCCGATGACATTGTGATCTGTAGTGAGAGTAGGGACCAGGTTGAGGAGACCCTGGAGAGGTGTAGATATGCTCTAGACAGAGAGAAGAGGAATGAACGTCAGCAGGACTAAGACAAAAATTGTGTGTGTGAATGAGAGGGAGGATAGAGGAATGGTGAGGATGCAGGGAGTAGAGATGGCAAAGGTGGATGAGTTTAAGTACTTGAGATCAACAGTTCAGAGTAATGGGGAGTGTGGAGGAGAGGTGAAGAAGAGAGTACAGGCAGGGTGGAATGGGTGGAGAAGAGTGTCTGAAGTTATTTGTGACAGACGAGTACCAGTAAGAGTGAAAGGGAAGGTCTATAAGAGGGTAGTGAGACCAGCTATGTTGTATGGGTTGGAAATGGTGGCATTGACAAAAAGGCAGGAGTCAGAGCTGCAAGTGGCAGATTTGCACTGGGTGTGACAAGGATGGACAGGATTAGGAATCAGTATATTAGAGGGTCAGCTCAGGTTGGATGGTCTGGAGACAAAGTCAGAGAGGCGAGATTGCATTGGTTGGAACATGTGTTGAGGAGGGATGCTGGGTATATTGGGAAAAGGATGCTAAGGATGCTAAGGATGGAGCTGCCAGGTAAGAGGAAAAGAGGAAGGCCTAAGATAAGGTTTATGGATGTGGTGAGAGAGGACATGCAGGTGGTTGGTGTGACAGAGCAAGATGCAGAGGACAGGAAGAAATGGAAACAGATGATCTGCTGTGGTGACCCCTAATGGGAGCAGGTGAAAGAGAAGAAGATCTGTTCTACTATGAATCAACTGGAAAGCTTGCTTGCTGCTTCAGCTAGGAGCCCAAGCAGCCACCACTGAAAGGTCATTTCTGCATCCATGAAATGGGAAGAGGACCTGTAATGAGATGCAATCACATTTTTACACAGGGTTGTATGCCTTAAGGCTGGAGTATTTTTAAAATATCCAAGTCAGCTAACCTTTATCTTTATAAAGAAATTATAATTCAATATGATGCACTGCACTTAAACTTTCTAAAAGAAAAAGGTTGACTATTTTTATGAAAAATCTAACAATTGAAAACATATAGTTTTCTTCTTTGCATTTGATAGGTTGGGCTGCAGCCCAGCATTCCAGTACAGTGAGCTGCCCCTCTTCATCTTCCTTAAGGTTGAGTATGCCAAGACCTGTCATCCCTGGTTAACTTAGCCAAATGGACAGTGTCCAAGCAGAAGAAGAAAAGAGAACTGTCTTACTGGCTTAAGAAAGAACATCAACATGATTTTCACATGCATTCAAGAAGTCTTCAGGAAGACTGAGTAATGGGATAATCTACCGGCAGATGCAGGAGCCCCTTATCTTCATACTTATATCAGTGAGTCCTAAGAATATTGGACCATGCACAGAGCTGTAGCAATGATGAAACAAAGGGAGTGACTGGCCTCAGTGCAGACTGTTAGGAGGTGTTATCAGCAAGTGCTGATAGGAGTCCACTGTGGCACAGACATTGATTTATGAAGGCACTAAGATATTGCAACTTCATTAATGAATTCCAGCATGCCAAAACTGCATTTGCAATTGTGGCTGAAACTATGTATGTGGTAGTAACTGTAGATAAGTACTTGTTACAATTGCAAAAAATCAGCTTGTTACATGTACAGGAGCACAGAAGACATTTTTGCTTGTCCCACAGCTTACTCCTCAGCTTTGTGTTGTAGGGTCACTAGTGTGGGGAATTGCCTAAGGCAACCTAATTGCGGTTGTGATCATGCATACTGTCCAGCATGAGTATGATAATTATGCATATATCAGATGCTTCTGGTGTAAGAATATTCTCTGTAATCAATATCTACAAACTATATTTTCTGTAATTCCATTTTAAAAAGGTGCCGACACCACAGGTATCCCTCAGCTAGTTCTCAATGGCATAAGAAGGTTGGGGATACCATACCCAGATTATAAATGGCATCACTGAAAACTTGTGGTAGACAGTACAAATTGCTATCAATTGTTAAATAATTAAATTGTAATACTTTTACTATTAAATTAAACTATCCATATTATTATGTAATTTTCTGTTGTTGTTGTTCATTAGTCATTTAGCAAAATCAGACTGTTTGTGACCTCAAGAACTTTAGCATGCTATGCCTGTCTATTTTGTATGTATTATGTTACCAGTGCTTACAATACTGCATGTCATGGCTGTCTGCTCCAGCAGATGAAGTACAAATAGCACCTGCCATAACATCAGCTAAATGACCATAAGAATATGGACCATTTCTATATAAACACATAGAATGGAAGGGACCTTGCTGCACTGTCCCACACATAACCCAAATCAATTGAAATACATGATATGAACATTCCTTTGCATACGTAGACAGCTTTATCCTTTTTAGCTACAGGGGCTTTTCAGCTACCTACTGTCTATATGCTAGGGAAATCACATGACTCCTGTACCTGTTCCTCAATGTTATTCTGCAGGATGTAGACAAACATATCTGGTTCTTCAGGACTGCAGAGGAGAGAACCACCACCATGGGGACATTTTATGACATTACATATTTTCCTGTGGATCTAGCAGGTATATATTGTGCGTACATTGCTATCAAGGCATCATCTAGTCCAGAGGGATTGTGATACATCAACAGGAAGCTTCTACTTTTTTAATTGCTAGTTAGTCTGGAATACCCAGGCCATTATTTGTAATGTCTCCATGAGCCACACAGGTAGTTCCCATGACTCGCACATCTGACACAAGTTTAACCTGTATCAAAAGTTCATGTGAGAAGATTTCCTGCAGGGTAATCTAGTTAGTAGGTGTACACTAATGCTAAGTAGATAGGTTTATGCCCACATGTACCATGCAAGCTTTGAGCAGGCAACATGTGATGCCTTTTTTTTTGTTTTTTTGTTTTTTTTTTTGTGTTGCACATCTAGCAGGTTATGCTCTGGTTCCCTGGGGTTTATAATCTCAGTCCCCAACCAACTGACCTTGTAGAAAATTTCCTATGATGTAGCACATACAAAAATGCAAATTATAGTAGAACAAATGATTTCCTACTCAAGGAATGCTTCCATTTCCTTCATATGCCAGAAGAGGCACTACAAAACAATGCTAACATCTGCAGCATGATTGTCTTTGTTGTGTGTCCTATGTTGCACCGCATGGCATTGGACAAGTAGAAGAATCATCAGGTGAACATCTTGATAGGGCCATCCATACCTGTCACAGCAGCAGCAGAATTGCAAGGTGGAAAGATAGGTGAGGAGCAGTCAACATAGGGATCACAGAGGTAGGTATAAAAC
Source organism: Protopterus annectens (assembly GCF_019279795.1). Classification (NCBI taxonomy): domain Eukaryota; kingdom Metazoa; phylum Chordata; order Ceratodontiformes; family Protopteridae; genus Protopterus; species Protopterus annectens. The sequence continues at coordinate 772,894,147 of NC_056731.1, forward strand.
ATTGCAGCAATGGTAAAGTTCCATTTGTTCCACATCAATGGCCATGATACAGAGAATATAGAACAAAATTATGCATACATTATCGAACCCAGGTTATGCAAGACAGTGGAGGAACTGGCCATGTTATGCATTAAACATCACCAAATCCATACATGCTAGAAGTTTGGCAGGATGCAGTCTCCATGACTTCCAATGTCAGACAAGAGATACAGTGACAAGTGACTGCAACACTATGAGATAGGGATAAGGTGACTGAAGGTGAACACAGTCAGGAGTCACGTCCTACATTAGTGGGGTCAAGTTGTGATAATGTGACCACTGGTGCTGTCGATTGTGTTGATGTTCAGTACTGGAGCTTGATGTGTTACATAGTATCACCCTGACGGGGCATTCTGTGCTTTGAATATGATGAGCAAGTTACTCATGATGTGGTCATTGATCATGAGCTGGAGTAGAAGATTGTGTTTCCACAAGTGACAGAGAAGGGGTAGAGTAGAACTATGTGGACATGTGTGTGTGCTGCCTAATAAGGTGTACCAGGAGCTGAACCAGAGAAGTGTAATTGTCCATGACCTGGGCTATGCCCACAATTGTGGGTGGTAGGATGTGGGACCACAGATGACAGACGTGTGTCTCACCAATTAACTATTTAGACTGACTTGAGATGGTCTATGACTGACCTCCACATATTCAGACCCTCTCCTGGCAATGGAAGGGATGGACTGCGAAAGCGGACCAGATGGCAATTGCAATGTTTCCCATGTAGGCACCTATGTTGGCAACACTTGCTACCAGTGACCTCAATAGCATTGTCTGCTTCTTATTTGTATATTCCATGTCATTGTGTACTTTTGCTTCATGTCACAAAATCCACAGAACACACTACCCATCTCAACAATACTGTAGGTAGCATTTGATTGTGACTTTACCATTGACCTGCACATCTGGTTAATGTTAAGTGCTGTAGAAATATGACAGATGTTTCTGAATCCATGTTGGTGCCTAACCCTCGCATGCTTGTCCTCTTGATTATGCTTGAACAAACAGACTGGGGAACCAGTGGAATCATCAGGCCGGCCTTTGGCCAACTGGTGCCCTAGGCAAAAAGTCTCCACAGCCCACTCAACACCAATCGGTGCCCCCCATCCTGGTCTACCTACACCATACAGATTATTGCAAAAGCACCCCTGCTGGAACAGTGCCCTAGGTGGCTGCTTAGTTGGCCTATGCCTAAGGCTGGCTATGGATGACAGTTAGTAATGCCAGTCATTAAAGTTCCATTTTCCCCATTCAGAAAATGCATAAAACATCTTTGTCCTCTTCCTCATATTTATACCTGATCCTTTTTTGGCTCTATTTGCTAACCAAGACCGAGCCCAGGAGCACTGTTTGGTTAAGTGGCTTGTTCAGGGTCACACAATATGAATATGGTGATAGAAAGAACCAAACCCTATTCCCTTTACTACTGGCCACAGCTCATTAAGAGCTTAGAGGCTTGGGGCACTGCACTGTCAGACCTTCAGCTTCTTCTTCATCTTCTCATAAATCACTGAAGATTACAGTCTGTCAATAATGCCAGTCATTAGAGTTTTGCAGTTGTTGTTGGTTGAAAATGCGTTTTAAGTTAATTAGAGTTGTCTGGCACTTATTTCTTAGCAAACTGATTATTGTACTCAAAAGTACAGAGTTTAAATCCTTCAGTCTCCATTTGCCTACTGTATGCCTTTGAACAAGTCACTCAGGAAATGCCCCTGGGTCACCCAGAAAAGGAACATGTTGGACAAGAAGTTGACTTGGTCAATAAATAGGTAATAGAAAATAATATTTAATTTGTCTGTTTTAGGGCATTTGTCCATCACATTATCTTTGGCTTTGTCCAGAATTCTTGGAATAAATGTGTTTAACAAATGGTACCTTGGTCTGCCTAGAGCACATGCAGTAAAGGCTGAATATGGAGGGATCAGGTGTGAATGCCGACACTAGCAACGTGCACATAACAAAAACAATGTGTGGCCATAAGAGCTGTGTGCACTGCTCAGTTTGATGCAGATTTTCAAGTGTTTCAATGCATAACAGCTTTGTATGTTATAGGAACAGAAGTAGGTTACTGGAGAGTCTTTATTCGACAGTCTGTTCTAAAGTTTGCTTTGTGAGGCCAATTTCAGATATAATGTTGCTATTTCATCCTAGCATTAACAAAGATAGACAGGCTAAGTGTGATTCTAAGAATTTTAAATGAAGTGTGGGATGGAGTGTGTTCTCTACAGCCACATTAGTCAGTGCTATTTGGTCTTGAATATCACTTCATAATACAGTCAGATGATTCAAATATATTAGTCTTGCAAATACCGCAACTAGATAGAGGGGCATAAGAACAATTATTCTTACATATCAGGGTTGGTACATGCTGTATAATCTGTCAATGGTTGACCATCCTAGAAGCTGAAAATTGTCTAATGATCACTTTAGTTTTCTGGTTATCAGTCTAACAAACAAAAAGAAATAAAAATGAACAAAAGCAATCAAATAAATAAATAACTAGAAAGTTATCAGTTAAATGCCATGAAACAGAGTACTGGAAAAAGTGCCATGGAATGGAATACTGGGACAGTTTCTTTCAATGTTATTCATAAATGACACTACAAAAGATCTCGAAGGAAAACCTTGCCTTGTAGCAAATAATATAAGATTGTGCAACACGGATGCTCCACATAATATAGAGATGATGAGGTTACTAAAAATTATTAAAACTCTTAACTTCATGGCATACAAGCATTACTGCATCCCACATAACTAGGGCCCAATTCACAGCTCAGAGCTAGGCAAAGACAAGCAGTGACCTGCTTACCCCTGCTTGGGTTAGGAGGACTGAGGAAACTTGGGGAACACACAGAAAGTGTTGAGACTGGAGAACCACCTCTTGTGCTTTAAAGGTGCTGTGCAGGGCTGCTTGCTAACAACATATTCTGTAGAAGTGAGAGATCTTCAGCATAGTCAGCCCATTGCATGACCCTTTCCCCAGCACTTTTTACTGAGCACAGGGATGTAGAACAGTCATGGAAAATCTCAAGCCACCCCCCCAGTGGTTGTTCTCGGTGATGGAGTGAATGAATGAGCCAAATGATGTGGATACTCTACAAAAGGGCCTTACAGAAGCAGATGCTTGGTGCCAGAGCCATGGGCTCAAACTCAATGCCAAGAAATGTATAGTTATCCACTTTGGGAAAAAACATGCACCCATGAATTACCACATAGGTGGCAGTACACTAAACTCCAAAAGTGTGATAAGAGACTTAGGGACACAGGTGGACAGTGGTCTCACCTTCGATAACCACATCGCCACAACAGTCAGGAAATCCTTCTATGTGGCACAACTCATCACTAAGGGCTTTTCATCCAGAAAAAAGCAGGTCATTGTCCCACTGTACTCATCCCTCATTAGACCTATTATAGAATACAATGCCCCATTTGGTATGCACCTCTCAAGACATCTGCAACAACTGGAAAGGCTGCAGAAATACCTCACTAAAAGAATCACAGGCCTAAAGCAGATGGCCTACGCTGACCACCTTAAAAAATTCCAGCTATACTCTGTCGCATATCATCTACTCAGAGGCGATCTCTGCTTAACATACAAGGTCATGTCAAACCCAGAGCTGTTGGACATGCTACACTTAAAGAAATCCCAATCCCTCAGAGCCACACGCTCCAGGAATCTAAATCTTGTCATCACAATAAACAAAACATGCTGGAGGGATAGGTTCCTGACCCAGAGACTCCCCAGACTCTGGAATAGACTGCCCATACATGTCAAGCAGAGTGCCTCATTGGCCCTCTTCAAAAGGAACCTTGACGATTAGATGGGAGAAAGGAAATTTACCCTGGGGATCATGTCAGTCGCCCTGCTAAACAGGGGTCCAGGGAAGTAAATAGTGTGGGAAGAAATAGCCAGGGAATTGTTATGGCTAGGCTTGTATAGGCCCTAGGGCTGATAGCCTAGTACCAACCTATGAACCTATAAATAGTGTGGGAAGAAATAGCCAGGGAATTGTTATGGCTAGGCTTGCATAGGCCCTAGGGCCGATAGCCTAGTACCGACCTATGAACCTATGAACTGACCAAGAAGAGATTGATAATTTACAGACAGCAGGGGTAAAAATGATAACAACAAAAAAAAAAATGGTCACATGGACCATGTAGCTCAGAATCATTGTAAAATTCCTCATAATTTAGCTGGACAGTGTTGGGTGAAGGAGTAGCACAAACAAAAGGGGACAGGGTGTTAAATAAAAAACTTAATTGTCTCCATATGAGCATGCACTGCAAGAAAACACAGGGAATCTGAACCCATGTAATGTGGAACACCAGTACAAAAAAAGTAATTATTACTCCTCCATACAGCTACTTAGTCAACTTCCAATAAGTATTTAGTTCAACTCTGATATTCTCATTTTCAAAAGGATATGACCAGGTTATACAGCAGTTGGAGGAAAGACAAATATTATATTTGGTCTGAGGATGAAACAGAAGGAAATCTGAATAATACTGACTGCACAAAAGGATACAGAGGGAAATACTAAATAAATATTCAGATTCAGAAAATTTTGCCACATCATGGTAAGTGAATTTACATGATAAGCAGCCATGTGCAGATTGTGTGCAGTTTAGATAAATAAGCTCTACATCATGGTTGGGCTTAGGAGCTCAGCCAGACATGGTATATGCTAATGGCCATATAATGACATGGTGATGAACAATATTAGTAAAAGGTGCAGCTCTATGTGTATGCTAATAAGACAAAACAAGATGGCAGAGCAATTCAGAAACATAAAGATCATGCAGTATAGGCATGTTTGCTGTATATTTGGACTTGGCCAAATGTTTGTGTTCAGATGGAGGAGATTCCTAAGTGATGTTAGGGGGTGCTGCAGCATTAGTAAATGTGTATCTGCAAGAGGCTCTTATTGTTACTGCCATGACTGATGGTCACCTCAGAGGTACAGGATCGTCTGACTACACTTAACATTTCCAGGACTCCATGATACCAGCATTGTGGACCAGGAGCATGTGGACAGGGAAACTATAGGGATACTATACAATAAATTATTGACATGTATTAACTTTGTCTGCAGCTCCATGGAAGTCATGAAGTTTCTCTCCTAGTGAATACCAAGTTATATGTGGCTCTACATATATTAGCTACAGAGTCCTTTCAGTGACTTACTTGGGATGAAGTGGGGTTATCTTAGGCATATTTCTCAAGATTACTCCATCAGTTTCTAGATGTCATGCTTCAGCATGTGAAGAAGCATATGTGGTTCCCATGCCCCCCAGAGGAAGAAAGCAACATCACATGGGATTTCTGTGATATAGTCCATTTTTCTGTGGTACTGGAGGCCACAGATTGTGCCCATAATGAAGTAAGAGTCCCATTTGGTAGACTGGGAAGGGTATCTCTCAATTTACTGCCAGGTGGTCTATAGTGCACAATATATCATCTGCAATATGTGTGTGCAGGCTACCCAGGCGGTTATCATGACTCCCTCATATGGCACACTTGTGACCTGTATCAATGGTTTGTGAGGAGTAACTTCTGACAGGGGACATCTTGTTGGTGATGCCAGCTATGACCTACATTCCTAACTCAAGACACCAATAAGAAATCCACTAAATCTAAAAGACTATGGGTATAATCCTGAGCAATCAGAAAAAAAAAAATCATTATTTATATATTTATTTTTAAATTCGGGGGGGGGGGGCTCAAATCTCATGTTTATAGGCCAGGGCCCCGGTGCCTATGTCCATACTGGATCTAGCAGCCATCCTATCACCCCCCCCCCACAGGAATTGGTCCAGTATTTCTGGGGCTGATCCTGGGAGCTTAACTTGTTTGTGCTTCTGACCAGGTTACGTTTTTGTGCCTACCCACTCTCTTTCCTCTTTCCTCACCCCCCCCATGCTTGTTGATTACATCCTCGGGCAACTCCACTCTTTGGACCATGCCTCCTTAGAGAGTGTATCAGTGTGCACCTTCCCATCTAAGACAGGCATATGCATCCCTTACCTGCTGCTCAGTCAGTCGTCTGAGCTACTGACTGAACCTGGATCGGCTGTGCTGTAGTCAGGGCTTTATTCCTGTACAGCACCAGAGAAACCTAAACATTACTGGTCAAGTGCTTGGAATGCTGAAGGCATGGTATTACTGTCTGGATTTATCTGGTAGTGCCCTGCAGTATAACCCTGGAATATGTGCAAAATAGTGTCTGTATATACAATGTTACATAATATTGCACTTAGGAAGTGGTACCCTGCAGTATGACCCTGGAATATTTCCAAAAATAGTTTCCATGTGTGCAGTGTTACACAATGTTATACTTAAGAGCAGTTACAGCAGCATGGGCATTTGCAGACCCTGCAGTTCGTAGCACAGCAGGTAGGGGCAGCTGTGTCAGATGAGGAGTAAGAGAAAGAGCTAGTAGCAGAGGCTGAAAATGCCAGATGGTGGTAGGCACAGTATGCCAACAAATTAGCAGTGACTTGTACATAGTTTTAGAACATAGTATACAAGAGTAAATCAAATACACTACAGTAAAAAATGATGCCTGCAAAACCAACGACAGGCTACAGATATTCAGGTTACCCACACCTCATATGGAGGGCAGGGATAGTCTGGCTAACCTGTACACCAGAAACAGGCAACCCAAGTAACAATGCATAAAGGACAAGGCACAGTTATCATCATTTGCACATGTAGTAAAGCAACATAGGAGTGCATGTCATTCACAGAAAATTGTGCAAGTGTGAGTGCTGAGGAGTATGTCAGTGAAAATGTACTTTTCTGTGAAATGTCAGTTCTAGGAGGGGATCGCCTTTTATATAACACATGTTGAAAAGGGCTGTGTCAAGGAAGGTTTGTAATATAGTGGGGGCAGTACTGGAGGAGTGAGTGTGGTTCCACAGATACACAGCCTTAGCAGTAGCTGCATCTTGGACTACATGACAGCTCCAAGACATGCATGGCAGAGGATTCAGCATCCCGTGCATGTCCCCACCTATAACAGCGTGTCTACCAGGAATTGTATTAGATGTACCATGACCTTGTCTAGATGCTCATAGGCTGTATGACCTTGAGCAAGGTCTGCTATGAGTCTTCATGATAACATCCTCAACCACTGGATGGCCTCATCTACACATATGTTGCCGTGGAACTGCTAGCACTATAAGACTTGGATCTCAGTCATCCACAGTCATGCTGGCAGACATCTGTGGATGTAGCAGATGACCATCTACATGGATGGCTCCTTGCCCTTAACAGGTGAGCCAGAAAAGACTTTGCATGTTCTAGTATGTGATTCAACCTATCCAAGCAATAGGACATACTGGGAATCTGCACTCCTATATATCATTATGCACATCCTGTGTCACCCTCGTGATATCATCCATAGCTGTGATGGTATCAACCTGTGTTTCATTGATGGCTCTGCACATTTGCTGGGTTGCAGACAAACCCAGGGTGACAATGGTAATCATATCTCAAGCAAGCACTGTTTAACCCCACCCAATCCTAACACCGCCAGTGTGGACCACTCTGCCCTTGAGTGCTATAACCAGATTCTAGCATCTGTCTACCAGGGGCCAGCACACTTCACTAGTTGATAATATCCCATTAACTTGTTTTCCATGTGAGGTATGGTTAGCCTGAATATATGCCAACACAGAGGTCTCTGTGCTATAGGATCCAGTAGTCACATTCCTTCTGTACAACACACGCTCTGTACTCCCTGACTCTGCCAGCTCACCCCCATCATCATTATCAAAGGCTGCAGATCCTCCAACATCAGGCAGGGGCAGTAACATAGTGCTGGTGCCAGATAAAGACACACCTGTTAATAAACCAAAGCACAAAATATCCCGTCTAACTATGACCCAGCTCCAGAAAAATACATGCAACTGAGAATTTTACAAATATAAACAAGACAAAAAGTAGTATTTTATGTGCATACTGTGTGAGGATGACTGTGGTTGTTGAACCCCTAATGTATCTGTATACAGGAAATCAGACATTTTTAATAAGGTTTAAAGTGACTAAGGTGTATAGAGGAGTTGCAGGTATTGATACACAGAAATAGGCCTACATACCTGGGGCATTTGCAGTGGATTCCCAATAGAGCATGCCCATCTCTGCCCCAACATCCAGCACCACAATGTTAGATTCTGCAGAGTGCCACTCCCTTTGAGAGAGGCCAGGAACTCCTCCATCTCTCTGAGAGGTAGCAAACTCAATGTTACCACCCTCAATTGTTGTCTTACACTTCAGTGCTAGGAGTCGGGCACATCATATCATATCAGTGGCCCTGTGGCCCACCAGCTGCATTAACATTGGTTACCATGTCTTGCCCAAACACGGTAGGGTCGATTGCCTGCATGCAGGCCAAAGAACCATTGTCCATGTATACAGATGACATGGAGTAGCACCTCATTCTCTGCATCAGTGATCTTGGCCATACATGTGGATGATGTCCCAATGGATGCATTAGTGTGTTTCTGCTTGGCCTGTTTTTTAGACATTTTTCTGTAGTTATGGAAACATTGGAATTAACAGCCTTGTTTCTGCACAGCCCTTGCAAATCCTAACACCAGCAGTATCCTTCTTGGCCATCTGACATGCTGTTTTTGAATTATATATCTGTAACCAAACTCTCTCTTGGCACCTAGGTTTACCGAAATCATGCACCTCACAAAAGAGTCACAATATTACAACTGAAAATAAATAAATATGACCATTCTTATCACTGTTAAAAATATTTTAGCTACTGAGAAATGTGCAGTGTACACAGTGGTAAAATGTACTGAACAGTACACTGAGTAGGTGCTCATGGGTGTATCTCCCATTCAACTTAACAATCCTACAGCTGAGCAATTTTTGTAACCTTGCAATCTTCCCTCAATACACCTTGCCCAACACACTTAGAAGTACTCATAAACATATATCATGCTGTCAACAGGTTGAATAGCATTTAAAAAACAGCCATACTACAAATAAATAGACTTGTAAGGAATAGCACATACCTTACCCAAGCAGAGATATTTTTGCTGAAGAATTTTTCTTTTGAAATTCACCTTTTGCATGTACAGAACTATGAGCTCCTGAATTCTCCTTCACAATGTGATGAAGTGCTAGCCTCTCTTCATGTTTATATCATGCATATTTACATAGCTGGGTGGGGTGATTATTCTAATTAGAGCTAATTAGTGCTCAGATAATTACTGTTTATGAACTGGTCACCTGCTATCCATCATGCATAAGTCTTCTCAATGCTGTACACATATTTAGGTCCCTGCAGGCAGCACTGCACAGGTAAGGTCCAGGACATGCTTTCAGAGGATGATCTGTAATTCCATATTTAACTATCTATACATGGTGGCATTGTAATAGATTTTTTAACACACAGGGCTGCCATGTTTCACACCTTAAAGTGCCATTGTGAACTGTAATTGTTCAGTACCTATATTTTCTGAGTTTGCCATACGGTGAGCAAAAGAAGTGCCTGTCACTGCAGAGGATGGGACAAGTGAGACCTGATCTGGATGTCAGGTTTCTCCTATATTAAACTGAAAAAATTCAAGATGTGACACATTGAGAAGAATAGGGTTGTGATCCTTTTAGAACATAGACAAGGAGCCTGGAGTCAAAAATCATTCTCTACCTCCTTCAAAAGGATTATGCCAGAGGCTTCTACTGGAGGACTATCAAGGGCCCCAGTCTTCCTTCTGTTTGTCTGATGTCTCCTTCACCATTCTGCCCCTTCCTCATTGTTTTCCCATATACCTTGTCAGTTTTGTCTATCTTCAATTGTCTAACCTATCTAACTCTTCTTACATCCTTTACTTTCTTCTCCAGATTTCCTCTTTATGCATGACAAACAGGCACCTGTCTCAAAAAAAAAAGTCCTCACCTTTTCCACCTCCATCTTGCTCATTCCTTGGCTGCTCCATTTTTGTTCTATCCTCTGCTTGCTTCCACTTTTTATATATTTTCTATACTCTCATTTCCAACATTTAATATAGTCCAAAAATAGAGAAACACAACTTACACATGATCATGTAGGTCTTTTAAATCAGTTATTATTTGTTATCATACTGTGAATGACAGGTCACAAACAGAACAGTTAATGTCCCTGTACATCTAATGAGGACTGGTCCTGGTCATTGTCTAGCAACAGCTAAGTGCAGCCACTATCATGTACTATATTTATTCGCCTCACCTGTCATCGAGTGTGCAAATGAGATGAACATCATTGCGAGGCAGTTTGCATATACAACATATGATAAACCTGACAACTCAAATTTGACTGTTTCTGTAGCTCAGCCTGTAATTGAATTGCTTTCTACAATGTAACTGGTGAGGGTTGAACCTGGGTACAAGTCCCTTGGGGTGAATGCTTTCTGTGTCTTTTAGCCTTTTATTCTGCAAGTGTGCAATAATCACATGCTATGTGCTTCAATTACACCTTTAGTGTGACTGTTTCTGTAGCTGGGGTTATAAATTAAGGGCTTTTTCCAGAATAAGGAGAGAGTTTTGTGAGCTCAAGTCCCTTCAGGATTATAAACAGGCACATCATTGTTACAGTAGGAAGCTTTTTTCATGGCATTTGTATTGTAGTACAAATACAGTGGTCAGACACTGCTGATGTCATAACTGGATTTTGTTGAAATATCTTTACTATCCTGTATTCCACCTATCAGTTAATTTTTTTCTTTACCATTTTTATCTTTGGTTACTTCAGATTGCTATCTGTATGTTTCATATTCCTTACCCATTGTCATCCACAGCCCTGATCGCATCAGCATGTCCCTTTGCTGCCGTATCTATGTCATATGTTTGTTTCTGTGTCTCTATTCTCCTACTTTAATCATAATTCACTTACTACCTTCCATAAGTATCTGCTCTGCATATATGTATCTTTGAATCAAAACAATAGATGAGCACGTAAGCCTCATGACCATGCTAGGGTGGCCATAAACCTTTCTGTTGCTGTGAATGTGCTATGTTCACACCAAGTACCCTTGTGCTTTGGCTGTACAGAAGACCATCACTGCTGATCATACTTCCCTGCAGCCGCACTATAGTCCTACACAATCGGCTCACAGGTCCCTGCTGTGTCCATAACGAGGATCTTTCTTAGCTGCTCATCATGCACATTTGCCTGGTTACATTTATTGTTAATGAGCATTGAGATTCATCAGCTACACTCAGTAAACTGAGTATGTTTGGCTGTAATTGCAGACTTGATATTTCTGAATCCCCAGGGGAGTTGATCTAGATGAAAGAATGCTAATCACTGGATACAGCAAGGATCACTACCGTTGCTGGCCCTTTTTCAGTACCTTTATATTGATCTTGCAGAAGTCCTGGAAGGAAAATGTTGTTTTTTTATTAATGTGCACATTTATGCAATAAGATTGAAACTAAAAGCATGTGCAGACATGATAAGAGATTTTTCAAGAATAAAAGAAAGGTATTAAGGTAAGTCAGTTTAAATTCAATGAAGCAGTGCAATGTAATGCACCTGGAAAACATATACAGAGCCCAGGAAGAGAACACACACAGTTTTGGAAGGAAGGCGAGGAGAAGCAACAATAAAAGTGAAAGGATCACAGGGATAGTCATATCAGCTTAACTGAATGCAGACAAGCATTTGAAAAATCAGAGTAAAGGTATGCTGTCATTTTATTTGGTTGTTTAAGGTGGCTTGACCACTCCAAAAGGTCCATTTCAGCTTCAAACTAGTTAAAATTAAAAAAAAAAAATACTTGGGAGTCAGAGGGATTCTCAACACCAGTGCTAATTGGCTACTGCAGGTCAGTCAAGTAGTGTGATGGTAAGAATCACCCATTTAGACACCAGATAAAAATGCACTAAGGAATATCTCATTAGCAGTTAATTACTGTCTCTGAATTGAGCAATGTGCTGTCTGACCACTAGTAGTCTCCTTACCTGCCCACATGTTGTAGTAGTATAGGTATCCCAGTTACATACACAACA
>NC_056731.1:772911192-772926192 GCF_019279795.1 Protopterus annectens
GCTACTATAATTAACTCTGAAAACCCAGACTTATCTGTTAGGGTAAAACAGTTCTCAATAGCAGCATGTACACTTAAAGAAGCTCACCAACCCATGATTAGGGAAAGTTGGTTTGTCAAAGTAAATGTATTCCCTAAAAATTGATACACGATAATGTTGATTAGCAGAGAAGTTGTAACATTTTTGTACCACAGACACATGATACACCTGTAGAAGCTACAGATGAAAATCTGGACCTGTGTCTTCAAGAAGTGAAGACCATGAAAAACTGTACCTGTACTTGCTGTGACTGAGGACAGATGGTCATCACAGATTTACCCGTATGCTCTGCTCAAGAAAAGGATTCCTCAGATCACCTAATATATTATGTTAAGACAGATACATAAAGGTGAAACATTTCTCCTAAAAACATAAACAAAAATCTAGGTTCACCAAAGGCCTGGTGGCTTGTTAGTCTACTCAGACCTTCTCAGAATATTATACTGAAAAATGAATTATTCTTTTGCTTAGCAATGGTTTACACTGTCAAATCTATAAAGATCTAATGTTTCATAAAGTGGGCTGCTGAACCAAATATTTTTTTCTGAAAGTGATACTATAAATGGAGTTCGGGGTAGTATTTAGGTATTCCAGTGTTAACTATATTAATGTATCCTATTCTTAGGTGAAAAACTTGCAACTAATATTTAGACCAACTTACCTTTCACTTGCCTACCATTTCATGTCTCAGCTCTGTGCATCCAAAAGCTTCTAAGCTATAGAACTATGTATACCTTTTACCGCTGCTACTGTTATCTTCGAGTTTGGATTACTTATCAAAGCTGTAGAATCATTTAAGGTGCTGGAGTTGTATTCCTGTTTATAACATAAAGCTTGGTAATCCCATGCATTTGTAAATTAACTTATGTATTCTTATTTATTTATTTGCTTATTTATTTTTGTACATGTATATTTATTATTTGTTCAAAGATCATTTTTATTCTTCATCAAGGCAATTGGTAATAGAGTACATAAAATACTAGTAAATACAGATCTATATATATATATATATAGATCTAGGACTTTGATCAAAAAGCCCAAATCCAGTACCACCGAACACACTTTAATGAAAGCTCTTTCATCAAAAAAGTATGTTAAAAAAACACAAAATCTACTTGAATGCAGGCAGGCAAGCCCCCCCTGCTGCCCCCGATGTGGGGGGCTGCACCCCCCCCACACCCTCTACTTTAATATTCTCACTCCAAGGTCGCACTACAGTGGGGAAAAGGGAATTTTCCCTTACCGCACCATAGTACAACCGGAACAACAAGCATACTTACGCAAAAGTGCTGGTTCGGTGAACGGCACTTTCACACAAGTATGCTCACCAAATTGGGATTCGGTGAAAGATGCAGTTGAGCATCTGTACGAATCCCATATATAGATATATATATATATATATATATATATATATATATATATATGTATATAGAGCGAGATATATATATATATATATATATATATATATATATATATATATATATAAATGAGATATATATACGATATATATATATATATATATGTATATAGAGCGAGATATATATATATATATATATATATATATATATGTATATATATATATATATATATATATATATATATATATATATATATATAGACAGATAGATAGATATAAATATATAGATATATATAGATATAGATATATATGTGTCTAGATAGATAGATAATACACACATACAGAAATGTGCAAAATCAAGAAAACTATAGTAGATAATTTTAAATAACATATCCAAGCAAGGGTGTAGCCAGCCATACTCTTTGTTCTCTACTTAGTGTATTTTTTCTGAGCATCATAGCAACATGGCTTTTTTCAGATTATATTATGTCTGCAACTGTCTAAATGAAGGACTTTAACAACAGATGCAATACCGATCATCTAAAAACAATATTTTAATAGTTTTAGGAGGAAACAGCTTTAAATGTTACTTCTATTTATTGAGTACTTGAGGGCAACATTTCTGAGAGATGTGCCAGTTTTTAAGTGATAGGTGTCCAAGGAGGGTAGCAGTAACAGCTTGTGAGTACAAAATGGAATTTACTTGCTACACCCCTGTATCAAGCAGCAGAATTACTAGAGGAGAGCTGTGTGCTTGATGTCTAAAGGAGTTGTAAGCAATAAAGTAAGGAAAAAGCTCAGTGATTCAGGGAGGACAGCAAATTGCAGCTGAGAGTAAAAGGGAGAAATATGTAAACAGTGAGAGAAAGCAAGCAGATTTACAGGTAAAACATTCAGAAAAAGGAAAGAAAATGAACGAACCCAACAGTGCAAAGTCCACAAAAACCGAAAAAGTAGTCACTGCTGAGACGGAAATCTCTTGAGTTTTTTATTTTTTATTTTTAACACTCTAATACGTTAAAATAATAAAACGAACAGCAGGATTGAGCGCTTTCTTCCCTCACATAGGGATTTCATCAGAATCAATAAGCATTCTCAAACACTTCCTTTTATATTCAACTATTATGACATCACAATTAATTAATATTAAAAATCCATTAATGTTAAATAGGTTTCTGACCAATATTAAAAACAACATATATAAGTAGATTCATAAAAAAACCTGTATGCATACTAATCATAAAATACATGCATTCTAGTAAGTTTATAAATATTATACAACCTTGTTAAAAATTTTTGAATTTATTTTCCAATTAAAGCCTTTTTGTTTAAAATGGGTTTGATAGAAATAATTTCATTTAAGCCAGGCATTTGCCCAGCTTGCAATTTAATTTGCTACCATGTTTCTTTCTCTTCTATGTGGCTTCTATAATGTATTTTATGATTAGTATGCATACAGGTTTTTTTATGAATCTACTTATATATGTTGTTTTTAATATTGGTCAGAAACCTATTTAACATTAATGGATTTTTAATATTAATTAATTGTGATGTCATAATAGTTGGATATAAAAGGAAGTGTTTGAGAATGCTTATTGATTCTGATGAAATCCCTATGTGAGGGAAGAAAGCGCTCAATCCTGCTGTTCATTTTATTATTTTAACGTATTAGAGTGTTAAAAATAAAAAATAAAAAACTCAAGAGATTTCCGTCTCAGCAGTGACTACTTTTTTGGATTCAGAAAAAGGAAGGTAGGAAGGAAGAATGTGGCTTACAGAGGTAGTGGCAATCTCATTGCAATTCATAGACTGAATTTTCACGCAAGTAGTTTGACAGCAGGCATTCATATGAACAAAAGATCTTGCACTTAAGTGATTTAAGTAGAATGGAGGCTCTCTCTGAAAAGAAAAGACAGTCATGTTTAAACAATGAAGAAGAATGTTAATCCTATGGCACAGCGAGGTTTATAAAACTAAGATATCATATTATAACATAATCATGGCTTATATCTTTAAGGATACCATCTCTGAAGCAGTTAGATAGATAAAAGGCAATTATAGCAACAAACAGACATATTGAGACCCAGTGCTCACCTACTATTGAAATTCATGACCACTGCATCTGAAAAGGATCCTGGAGGGACTCTAGAAGGAGTTAGTTGAAGGAAGAAGGAAGACATTTTGAAGAGTGTTCCCGTGTGGGAAGTAGCTAATGCTATTTAGAAGAGGATTTATCCCTGTGTGTGAGGAAGAGCAAGTAGAAGATTGTTCAGGTTATCCCATTGCCTGTGAAGAGGTGCAAGAATAATAAATAATCTGTGGAAGTGTAAAGAGAGCTTTTCTATCATTGTCAAGTCTGTAAGTACTGCTTCACTATCCAGTTTCTGAATGTTTTGCCAGCATGAAGTCTTACTAAAAGACAGCATGAACTGATTTAATTGGGTTATACTGAGTTTTTTAAAACCTGCAGAGCATGGATGTATGGCACAGAGATTATTCTTTTTTAGACTGAAACTGACTGAAAGATGGCTTTACTGATTAATTTAATTGTTACAAGCAGAACCATTTTCTTAAATATTGCCCTCAGACTTAGGCCCAATCCCAAACATTAAATCATTAATAAAGGTAAACAAAAATGATCATATTGGTATGCTATGTGCATGTATTACCAGTGACCACATAAACGTATATACATATATATATATATATATATATATATATATATATATATATATATTCACTTTATAATTTCAAAATACTGAAATCCCAAATTTCAGTATTTTGAAACCACAAAGTCGAACGGCCTAAATCCTGAAACTACACAATCATGAAACACAAAATCACGAAAAGAAACACACCATACACCACACAACACATACATCATCCATCCCAAACCACAACAAACAAAACACACACAATCACAAAAACACAAACAAACCTACACTCCCACACCCCCTACTTATATATACCAACTCCGAGGTCTCATAAACACACACAAAAAGGAAACTCACACCCACACATTCTACAGCCCCTCATGCGCACGCACACACACACACACACACACACACACACACACACACACACACACACACACACACACACACGCACAAATGCACGCATGCACACACGCACACACAGACACACACACACACACACACACACACACACACACACACAAGCATCACACATATACAAATACCAACACATCCAACATTTACACGACCATACTTTCATCTGCCTACCCTAACCCACACGTATAACTAACAAACACATTCACACACACTCAAACTCCCACACAAAACCCTAACAAAACACTCACTTACCTTAAATTACACCTAAATCCATGCACAACACCAAACACCATCCAGTCACAATAC
Organism: Protopterus annectens; assembly: GCF_019279795.1. NCBI lineage: Eukaryota > Metazoa > Chordata > Ceratodontiformes > Protopteridae > Protopterus > Protopterus annectens. The sequence goes on from NC_056731.1 coordinate 772,915,966, forward strand.
TACATGCAATGTAAAGCCATAACTGCAAATTCGCGATTATGCACTTTCGCAATTTTCAATGTTCGACTTTATACATTCGAGATACTTGAATTCTGGATTTCAGTATTTCGAAATTATAACGTGAACATATATATATATATATATATATATATATATATATATATATATATATATATATACATATATGCGTATCGTGTGTGTGTGTGTGTGTGTGTGTGTGTGTGTGTGTGTGTGTGTGTGTGTGTGTGTGTGCGAACGCAAGACCAAAAGGGCATTAAGGTCGCAAATCTATGAACATGTATATGCCTTAAGAAAGAAAAGTATAAGGAAGACCTTGTATAACCCAGTTCAGAATGTAGAGAATTTAAGAAGTTTTTGTTTTTTGTGCTAGAAAAAGTTCCACAGAATATTAGAGGTGGAAACTGGGAATCTTATTTAGAAAAGAAATACTATGATAAATTATACTGTATACCACTCAGTACCCTGGAAATTAATGAGAACATGTCAATTAATAGTGTACTGGTTTTAAAATCAGAACAATTATGAAACATTTCATATACAGTGTAAGTGAATTGTTTTTAGGTGTTCGTCTCTAATTTTATGTAGTAAATAAGTTTTTATATAAATTTTATGTGTAATTTTATGAACTTGCTCTTTAATATTATTTAAGCAGTTATTGGAAGAAGTTTTATATTGGTTGATTAATTATGTAGCGAATTTAAAGGGGTATAAATAATGGGGTATGTAGTTTTTATTATATCTGAAGAAGTCCTGTACTAAATGGATGAAAGCACATTGGTTTACTGTTTAATAAATTTAACTGTTTCTATGGCAGCTTAGCAGCATTTTTATTGGTATTTTATAGTTTTTTACATTGTGGATATTCATTGGTTTTTAGTCAATTATTTCCTTGTGCAAGCCATGCCATTGGAACAATGTGGATTTACACCAGAACCGATTATGACTGAGCTGGATAGTGATAACATTAGATCTGAACCAGGTGCAAGTGGAGAGCCAAATGTGCATTCCCAATCCAAATCTGATTTGATAGTACTTGTGGAATTATTATCACTGATATTAGATACCTACAAAATTGAGCAGAACTTATTTTTTTTTTCAGAACCATGTATAATGACCTCTGAGGCACACCTGTGATCTATTTCGGGAGTGGGGAATTAATGGCGATAGCAACAGTTTCAGAAGGGAACATTTTATGGTTATGCAGACTGACAGAGCTGGGAGAGGGGTATGTAACCATTGTGATACAGTGGTTAACACTGAGCAATGAACAACAGGCAATGTTCTAAATCAACAAATCTGCCATTTCAAAAATGGGGATTATCCAGAGGTCTGGGCAACTGGCAAATGTAAAGAATTGAGTGAAAAAAATTATGTTGACTTTATTAGTTGGTTCCAGCACAAACCAACAATGAAGCATCTCAATACAGAAACTTTTGACTCTCAAGAACTGATATAAAATTAAGTTGTTTGAAAAACTATTCTACAGATATAGAAAGTTACAGTTGGACAAGAAGTTTTTTAAAGGAGTCGATCACAGTGGGATAAGTGCCAAAATGATGCAGATGTAAAAATAAGCTAACAGGCTACAAACTGCTTCCATTTTGCATTCAGAGTTGTTATTATTATTTGATAGAACAGGTTTTGAATATATGAAGCTTTTGATCAAAGACAATAACAGAAAACTGAATGATTTAAAGAATAAAATTAGTAAAATACAAAAAGAAATCATGGATAATTTATTTGAACTGTATTCTTCCCAATATGAGCAAGTGTTTAAAAAGTTGATGTGCTATGCCATAATGTGATTAAAAGGAAGGAGAAAAAAAATCCTTCATGACAAGTTAGATTACAAAGGTAAAAAAAGCCTATCCAATTCCAAAAAATAATGGAAAATGCCAGATTAATGGGGGAATAGAAACCAGATCAAATGGTGGATTTAATAATAATAATACACATAAAAAATCCCCCAGCTTGTTACAGCAATAATGATAGAGGATAGAGGTAAACCTTTAGATTAGTATAATTATTCCCGGGAGAGGAATATGAGAAGGAGGTGCCAGTAATGATAACAATAATGCTTTCAAGGAAGGTCTGGCTGTGCCACCCCCTGTAACATTACAATAATATCCCCCCTTATCCATGAGATCTCCATGGTTACAAGAAATAACAGGTAATACAGAAGAACAAACCATGTTTGAGAATTACCAGGAAGATTTTTTCCTGCCCCTCCCCCAAAGGGGAAATAGAAATGAAAAGGGAAAACAAGGGGCAGAAAAGCTTCCAGAGAAAGAAATTAGATTGTGTTATCAGAAATTATGTTGTTTTAGGACAAAATGGTTTTAGGATTTATAATTATAGTGATGTGATTATTACTCAAGAACACTTTGACATTTTTAAAAAAAGGACTTACATTTGTCCTTAAAACTGAATTTAACATAGTGATTGTTTTATTAGAATTAAAGCTATTTATCAGAAAAATTAAATCTAAAATTATGTTTCAACAATGAAATGATTGGGATTAATTCTGATATGAAGTGGACCAGTATATTTAATCCCAGTATGGCTCCACATGCTGTGGCATTTGAAAAAAAAATTGTGAAAAGGAAATTAGAATTTTTAAAGATGGACATGTACCCTATAATTTGATCTTTAAACAAAGAAAATAATTAGACTAATTAGTAAATAATAAACCAGACAAAGGGGTGGGTTTGGTTTAATTAATTATATAGGTTATGTCACCAGGATGTATCAATATTTAAACAATGAGGTATATTTTGAATTAAGCTCACATAAAAAAATTAAGGTATCTTATAATAAAATTGACAGGCTTCTGTATGATGTACTAATTAACAACACGATTTCTGGTCAGGAAATCAGTTATTTAGAAGTAAAGAAACCCCATATCCCATCTATAGTTGGTTTCCCTAAAGTGCACAGAAATATAGTTAATCCTCGATTAAGACCAGTTGTTACCTCTGGAGGATCCAAAATTGAGCCCTAAGCAAAATTTATTGAAAAGAGCTTGAATTTATTTTTTCACGATAAGAAACATGTATTAAGAGATTAATGGCATTGTTTAAATGAACTTACTAAAATAACATTTGACAAAGACTTGATTTTAGTGACCATTGATGCTAAAGATCTATTTTGGTCATACTCCATGAACTAGGGTTAGAGTGGTTCAGAAAAGCACTATACAGGGAAACTAAAACAGATCAAGTAAAAATAGGATTTTTGGTGAACTTGATGGAAATTGTTTTATTGAACAATTTTGTATATTCTGAGGGAGATTATTATAAGCAAACAAGAGGTGTTGCGATGGGTGCAGCTGTAACACCAGTCTTTGCAGATATAGTCTTATGGTTTTGGGAAATTAATTTTGCATTTAATAGTGAATATTATGAAAATATTGTGTCCTACTTCAGGTTTTTAGATGATGTATTAATTATCTGGAAAGGTTCAGAAGATATATTGAATACATTTTAAAATTTTATTAATAATACAGTTGAACTTTTAATATTTGCAATCAATTTTAATTTTATTGAGATTAGTTATTCCGACTTTATCTTAAGCAAAGACATAGTTAAGGGGAATTTTTAATCAAATATTTATCAAAAGGAAACTTGGTGCAATAGTTATTTGAACTTTAGTAGTCACCACCCCATGGCAAAAATGAAACCTGGTAAAAAGGGACAGTTTGTTCTCCTATCTAGAATGGTTTCTGATGATGTAGTCTTTGAGATGGAAAGTAAAACCCTAATGGGTATGTTTATTGAAATGGCATACTCTATAGTTTTAATTGATAAAATAATTAGGCAGATAAATGGTGAAAAGTAGGGTTGTTTTAAACCAATTTTGAGGGGTGGAGGTGATATGGTTTATTAGGAAAAAGAAAACAGGTTGGATTTTAGCATGACCATGGTACTGGCTTATTTGAGTGGTAGTAGACAAATGCAAAATATTATTAATAAAAATTGGAAAAGTGTTTTAGTAGTTTTGATGTTGTCAACAAACTCAGAATAGAACCAACATTTGTATATAAAAGAGGAAAATTTTGAAAAATATTGTGGAAAGTTATAAGAAGCAAAGCTATAAAGAAGCAAAGATGTCAAAATGTGGTGTATGTACACAAAGTCAGTTTATCTGTGAGGATACCAACATCACTCTAGCATCATATCCCTGGGTTTTGAGTGGAAATGGGGCTTTTAGTTGTAAGACAGAGTAATTTGTCTGGCACAATGTATGACCTGCTCTGCATTCTATATAGGTAAGACCGAAGGGGTCAGTGCATGACGTCAACTGTCGCCATCTCTTTAAATTCAGTGCCACTCTCCTACCTTCTGCAACAGTCATTCCTGATTGCTACACATCTTCTCCCACATAATCAATTAATCTCTTTGCTGAATACCCTCATTTCCTCTTGCCTTCTTCTTATCTGTTCCAAATCTTCTTCACTAGATTGTCTTCAGCTTTTCTGCACATGTAGCCAAACCACCATCATCTGTTTTCTTCAACCTTCTCTGTTATTGCAGCTAGTGGGGCTTCTGCTCTAATGTCCTCATCTCTTCATCTCTAACAGAGCTTCATCCTACCACCTGTCTCAGACACTTCATATTCATCACTTTCAGCTTCCTCAACTACTCTATGTTCACTGCACAGGTTTCTGCACAATATAGATACTGGCCACATTGCTGTTTTGTACACCTTACTTTCCAGCTTCTTTGTCATTATTTTGTTATACGGTAGATCTAAAGTATGAAGATGGAAGTTAATGTATGAGAAATAGGTGTCCAGAAAAGATGGGATGAGGTGCTGGAAAAATGAAGGGTCATTTTTTGAAGATCAAAAAAACAAAAGTTTAGCTCTTCCATGTTCCATACAGATATAAAGATGCAGCAATTATTTGCGTGGCTATGTAGAAATGCAAATATAACTTTCCTTGTGTCAAAAACATTCTGATGGCCAGAAATGTAAGAACATTTTGAAACCTATTATAATCAATGTTTGTTTGCACTATGACCTTGTAAGGTTCTTGTAAAGAGGAAGTTCCTTGGAAATTGGTCCAAATTGATTTTGTTGGACTTCTACCAACACACCAAGGTTTGTACAGCTGTGTGCTGGTACTAATAGAAATTTTCTGCATAGTAGGGAAGAAGTCATACCTAAAGTTATGGATTTAAGAATGACCCTTCCTTTGAAAATTGGCCCAAAGTAGTTTCTCAATGAGATTTTCTTGGAGTAATAGACAGGCATAAAGGTAAGCATTTTTCAGATTCATTTATAAGTGAAATACGCAAACATCTATGGTGGAAAATCTTTCACATACCTTACCATCTTCAACTATCAGGAGAGCCAGAGGACATAACCAGATCGCTGAAGAGTAATATAAAAAACAGATTAAAGATCCTCGGAGAGTGTGATATGTTCATCTCCAGACTATGTGTTGTCATAGATCTATCAAATCAAGTTCAACAACACTGAACCATATGGGACTTATGAACAAAATGAAAATGGCAATTATTTATCCAAGTGCTTATAATAATAAAAATAATGGACTAAAATTAAATTATCTGGCTCATATAAATTAATAAATCCTTGAAGGATCTGCTAAAAACTTTAAGAAAGTATCTTACATTTTCTGCTACCAATTTACCTAAATATTTTATGAAGCAGAATGACGCAGTATTAAAAGTAGAGGAAATGGTCATGTGCAAAATTCTTTTAGTATTCTGGGATGTAGGACTCAGAATGAATGAGTCAGAGGAGACATCCACACCAACATCAATATATTCAGACCCGCAACCTTAGTAAATCTAACCCAAAACCTCCTGTAACTATCTCAAACAGAAAAATTGGAACATTCTAAAAACCCTTCCACTTGATAAAGCCATAGACCACTTTAATTCTACTTTTCTAGATGCTCTAAATTCCCTAGCTCCACCAAGGAAAAAAGAATAAAAACTATAACTGCCCCATGGCTAACCAAAGAAATAAAGCAAATTATGCATCAGAGACAAATCCTGGAAGCTTTACCAAAAGAATAAACTTCCAGAAACCCTTCTCCAGTATACACAGTCTTGTAACTTTGCAAAAAAAAAAAAAACAAATCTTCAAAGACAAAAATCCTACTACACAAAGCTCCAGTCCAACCATCCCCAAAACCCTAGGCTTTTTTGGAGCTCCATAAACTCACTCCTCAACCCAGGCTCCAAAAATAACCCCTGTCTGGACCCAAGTAAACCTGACCTCGAATTAGCCTCACTATTCAGCTCTTTCTTTATAGAGTCAATATCCGACCTAACGAAAACATTTCCCAACAATGACCCATCTCTCCTACATTCCACCTCATTTAAGTCCCCAAATAATTTCTCCCATATGTTTGAGCTTAAACCTGTCTCTACTAACTACATAAAAAGACTTCTATCCAAATTAAATCTTGCTCCAATGCACCTGACAACATCCCCTCTTCCTTTCTCAAGTCTGCTGCCCATGGTATAGCTCTCCCAATTTGTATTCTAATTAATAGATCCATAAAGGAATCCTATGTCCCTAAACTCTGGCGTTCCATCTTTATTCTTCCTCTCCACCAGGGAGGCAAAAACAATAACATTTCAAACTTCCGCCCTGTAGCTCTTCTCTCTCCAGTCTCCAAAATCCTAGAAAAATGCATCCACCTCCAACTTATGCCTTTTATGACTAAAACACACCTTCTTACCCCTACTCAACATGGCTTCCAATCAGAACATAGCACCATAACTGCTCTACTCTCATTCTTAGAAACTGTCAATCAACCCGAGATTCTGGGAACTTAGTATCCACAGTGCTCCTAGATCTCTCTAAAGCATTCAATACTGTTTCCTATAATCATCTTCTAAATCAACTCTCAAACCTAAATCTCTCCCAAAACACTCTTTCCTGGTTCTCAAGCTATCTGTCAGATAGATCTTAGGCTGTGAAATGGAAAAAGGCACCTCACATTTCTTACCCACCCCTACCAGAGTACCACAGGGGTCCATCCTCGGACCAATGCTGTTTAATATCTTTGTCAATAACTTTCACTCTGCTATTCCTAATGCCAAAGTCACCAAATATCCAGATGACTCTACACTTATCTGCTCTGCCTCTAACCTCTCTGAACTCTTATCTAAAACTCAGACTGCCTTCTCAACTACTGAGATCTGGATGCACCAAAATCACCTTTCTCTCAATGCTAACTCATCTAAAATACTATTCACACCCTCAAAATCTTTCTCTTTTGATAAAAATTCCTTTCAAGTCCTTAGCCAAAGCAACTCTCCGATTGAAGTTGTTCCCTTTGCCAAACTACTCGGTGTAACTATAGACGAACACTTCAAGTTTGACATACATATTCAGCAAAATATCAAGAAAACCCACCAAAAACTAGGTATGCTATACAGGAACAACCACTTCCTCTCTTCTTCTATCAGGCATACTCTGGCCTCCTCTTACCTCCTTCTCTCCCTTCTGTACGGTGCCCAGCTACTAACTAACCTATCCTCTTCCATCACTTCCAAACTTGAAAGCTGTTATAACAAACTTTCTAAATTTGCCACTAAAGCCAAACAGTCCACTCATCACTGTGCTACCCTCCAATCCCTTAACTGTTTAGAATTCACAAATTACCTGGATTTCCTCCAGCTCACTACAGCACATAGACTAATATTTAATCAAACCAAATGCCCCACTCTAACTAACTTCCTTCCCCCATATACCCCAAATAGAACTCTCGGATCTGAACACCAAAACTTGATTACTATCCACAAACCTAAACATCCTGATGGACGACTTCTCCTCTCCTTCTCCTTGGGTAAGAAATGGAACTCTCTCCCTTCCACACTAAGGACAATGTCAAATACAAACAACTTCAAAACTCAGCTTTACACCTACCTCTCCTCCAAATGGAAATGTAACTGCATTCTCCCTACCTAGAACTCTTTAACAAAAGCCCCTGGGAGGGTATCCTCCTGAGCTCCTAAGCACCTTATAGCTAGCTATAACCTTCTATAGCTAATTACCATATGATCTCTCACACTCTGTAAATATTGTAAATAGCTTTTGACTTTAACTGTGTCAACAAATGTAAAATAAAATAAATAAAAATAAATTTGTTAAAATATATCTGCACTATATTTTTCCACTATGGGCAATATTGCTCATGCTTTGTATTATTTGATATGTATTTGTACTTGTACTTTTATTTTTATTGGACTGCTATCTTTACTGTAATCTGTTTCATGGAGCTTTTTTCCTTGGGCTTCCACTGAAATTGGGCTCTCTGGGCCCAGTGGACTTCCCCGGTAATCAAACTGGAAATAAATAAATAAATAAATAAATAAATAAATAAATAAATAAATAAGAGGGACAAAAGCCCCATATAATTGTTTGATTCAAAATGAAATCTGAAAACAAAGAAAGCCTGTATAGATTTATTAATATATGCAGGATGCTAATATTCTTCAGCTAGTTATACTTTTACATATTTACTACTATTTTGCTTGTGATGGAACTGAATACTATTTGTCACATTATAAGCAGTACTGCAGCTCTTATGGGGTCCCAGGGTTCATAGGTTCATAGGTTGGTACTAGGCCTATACAAGTCTAGCCATAACAATTCCCTGGCTATTTCTTCCCACACTATTTACTTCCCTGGACCCCTGTCTAGCAGGGCGACTGATGTGATTCCTGGGGTGAATTTTCTTTCTCCCATCCAGTCATCAAGGTTCCTTTTGAAGAGGACCAAATAGGTGCTCTGCTTGACATGTATGGGCAGTCTATTCCAGAGTCTGGGGAGTCTCTAGGTCAGGAACCTATCCCTCCAGCATGTTTTGTTTATTGTGATGACAAGGTTTAGATCCCTGGAGCGTGTAGCTCTGAGGGATTGGAATTTCTTTAAGTGTATCATGTCCAACAGCTCTGGGTTTGATATGGCCTTGTATGTTAAACAGAGATTGCCTCTGAGTAGACGATATGCGACAGAGTATAGCTGGAGGTTTTTAAGGCGGTCAGCATAGGGCATCTGCTTTAGGCCTGCGATTCTCTTAGTGAGGTATTTCTGTGGCCTTTCCAGTTGTTGCAGATGTCTCTAGAGGTATATACCAAATGGGCGTTGTATTCTATAACAGGTCTAATGAGGGATGAGTACAGTGGGACAATGACCTCCTTTTATTCTGGATGGAAAGCCCTTATTGATGAGGTGTGCCACATAGAAGGATTTCCTGACTGTTGTGGCGATGTGGTTATCGAAGGTGAGACTATTGTCCACCTGTGTCCTTAAGTCTCTTATCACACTTTCGGTGTTTAGTGTACTGCCACCTATGTGGTAATTCCCGGGTACATGTTTTTTCCCAAAGGGGAAAACTATACATTTCTTGGCATTGAGCTTGAGCCCATGGCTCTGGCACCAAGCATCTTTTTCTGTAAGGCCCTTTTGTAGAGTATCTACATCATTTGGGGAGTCAATAATTGCTCCCAGTTTGCAGTCATCTGTGAACTTTATTAGCCAGAGTCCCTTAGTGTTGGCCTGTACTTCAGAGAAGTAGATGCCAAATAAGAGCGGTCCCAGGACTGATCCCTGAGGTACTCCACTTGTCACTTGTCTGGAACTGGATTTGGAGTTGGCTACTTTTACAGTGTGGGTTCTGTCAGTAAGCCAGTTGGCAATCCATCCATTAATGCCCAGCTTAGCAAGTCTAGCTATGATTCCAGAGTGGGGGATGGTGTCAAAGGCCTTGGTGAGGTCCTGATAGGCTGTGTGGACCACCTTACCTTTGTCCACAGCTCTGGAGACTGATTCAAAGAAGTCATTCAGATTCAGCAGACAAGATTGGCCCTTCACGATCCCAAACTGGGTGAGGTCTAGTGTTTGAAGGTTGCCAATGTCTTTGTTTATAAGTTCCATGATAATACGTTCCATGGCCTTGCAGATCAGGCTTGTCAGACTGATGGGGCGGTAGTTCTCGGGATCCAAGGTGGATCCCCCCTTGTGGAGTGGGATAACTGTAGCTGTGCGCCACTCAGTGAGCATGAAGCCTGAGGTGAGGCTATGATTAAACATGATGCTTAGGTGAGGTGCCAGTTCATTTTGTAGTTCATGTAGTACACAGCCCGGGATGTCATCTGGTCTCACGGATGCTGTATTCTTAGCTTTGAAGAGTGTGTTTTTTACGCATGTGGCTGTTATTAC
>NC_056731.1:772931192-773001192 GCF_019279795.1 Protopterus annectens
TCAGAATTGGGCCCGGTGGCATGCATCCGTATGGAGAAGAGGCCAAATCGGCTCTTCTGTTTTGAAAGACCACCGACTGAATTGTCGTTCGAAAGAGGCCAGCCACTGTTTCTGATCTGGGATTGGAGGACGAGTCAACGATCCAGTGGATTAACTCATGGAGGGTCAGGTAAGGAGGAATTACCTTATTTCTGTTTTAAGATTAAGGACTAGTTGCAGAACTGTTTTTGTCAGGAAGATTTGCATGTGCAGATCAGGGACAAAAAAGGTTACTGTTTTGTCATAGATCAGGGAAACAGATTAGGTAGGCAGTTATTCTAGATAAACTGTGAAAAGGTGTAGAACCGTGGTACCACGTGATAAGAAGGGTTACGTAACAATTTACAGCTTAGCTAAGGCAACAATGGGAAATCAGTGCACGAAAAGTTCCCGAGACCCGCCCCTAACTGAAGACGCGAAATATATGCAATTACAGCATGCCAACAATGTTAAGTACTATACAGAATGGGTTGATAAGTATAAATTCGATGGTAATTTAGATAAACTTGCACTTATTAAACTTGTTAGGCAACTAAAGACAGACACAAAAGGTAAATTAAAAAAGCAACGACAATTAGGAGTCCCTCAGGCACAGAGGTGGCTTGAGGAAGAAAATCGCAGGGAACAAAAGATTAAAAATTCAAAAACAATGTTCTTAGACAAAGAAGATAATAACTTGGTAATAGCAACGGCCCCTCCTTTGCCCCCTCCGCTTCCCTTACCAGAATATGAAGCGAGTTGACAAGCTGATCCACCTCCGCTATACCCAGCTGTTTCTACACCATCAAAACTATTTGTCAGGGATCCTATTGAGACAAGGTCTCGAACATGCGACTTGAGAAGGGAGATTGAACTATGTGAAATAAATAGAAAATCACAAGCTATGAGTGAGGAAGAAATATGTCCACTCATAGAAGTACCAAACCCTCAGGCAGGACAGGATCCGACTCTTTTAGTTTATAGACCGTGGACACCGGAAGATATCCGGAAAGCCATGGAGGGAATTCCCCATCCGAAAGTGAATTTTCAAAAATTTTTAGAAGACTTACAGGGTATGAGATTAAGTTACCATTTGAATGGAGAAGAAGTAGAAAAAGTAGTTAGACAAATTGTAAGTCCAGATTGGCACATGATTAGTGGCGACTGGAATCCCCGTGATGCACAGCTTAGACCACTCCCACACACTAATGCAGAATTGGATGGCAGAGTGAAAGGTCTGACAGACCGAATCTCTGAAAAATGGAAGCCTAGGGCTGATTGGACTTGCATTAATCAGTGCATTCAACAAGAAGGTGAAACAGTTGATAGATATTATGCTAGATTATTAGAGTGTTTTAATAACCACTGCGGAATGCAAATACCAGAAAACCAGACACAAGATTCCCCATATGAGCAACAGCTAAAGAATGCGTTCTTGAAAGGTAGTATAACTCCCATTAGCAGCTTTATTACGAAGCACATGGTAGATCATCGTATGAGTAGATTACAGCCATTACTTGAATATGCAAGACATGCAGAGAGTCATTTTAGTAGTAAAAAGAAAAAGAAAACTCAAGTATTTTCAGCAGAAGATGGGTCAGAAGTATTTGTAGTACAAACTGGGAGAAAGGGTAAGAAGAATACCCAGGGAAATAAACAATCTGACAAACGTTCAGAAGATTTTGAAGAAAGAAAGAAAAGAGGTGAATGTTTTAAATGCGGGAAAAAATGACATTTAGCAAGGGATTGCAGGCTAAATAAAAAGGTGACTACAGAAAATAAGGAGGATGAGGAATGACTATATGATAGTCAGGAATCACTGAATGAAAATAAACAGGAAAAGACAAGTGCAAATGTGATAGCAAGGGTAGAGGATGTGACAGAAGGGGTAGAGGATGTACATGAATTTGGAGATGTTGAGGAAAATAAAATTTTGGACTTAGCCTTAGTGAGCCTAGAGCTTTACTTAGCAGATACAAAACCGGAAGTGACGCTTTTGGTAGAGGGGAGGGAAGTCAAATTTTTGTGTGACTCAGGGGCTTCACGGACCCTGATACATCCTTCCAAATTACCGGAAGATTCAGAATCACCAGATTATATACTAGTGGAGGCAGCTAATGGACAGCTGTATCGGGAGCCACTCTCCCATGACATAGCAATAACAGACCCTGTTTCTGGAATGACCCAGAAAAGTAAAATTGTAGTTTCTGCAAAATGCCCAGTAAATCTTTTGGGTAGAGATTTAATGCAGATATATGGCATAGCCGTAGTTCCAACCATGCAGGGTACGGAAGCACAGCAACAAATGGAAACTTTTGTAGTGCGACCGGAGGATGAGACATATTATTGGTACAGCCAGGACTTGGTTATGACTGGTCCAGGGGCAGTAACCGAAGAACTCATGAAAGTAGCCATCAGTAAATCCCCCTCCCTCGACATTAACAAACAGCATTTGTTGCATTGTACTCTATATTACTGTAGTAGACCAGGACCTGATAAAGAATATGAGCAGGAATTATTTCAGAACCATGCAAACAGACTAGTGTTACAAAACTTGTACTGGGACACAGAAGGAAACAGTGTAGTAAGCTGTTCATTGCCCCAGGAATTTTTAGCACTTTACAAATCTAATCGATTGCCACATGTTAGTTTAACTAAGAGTAAAAGTTTGAAATGGGCAGACTTGGGAGAAAAAGTCACAAGGTGGGAAAAGCAGACAGAATTAGAACTCTCCGAACAAGGAGTACAGAAACAGAAATTGAATTGGATAACACAGACACACCCAGCTGTGCACTCACAGGCTAGTGAGAATAGTTGAGTATTACTCTTATTGGAAGAAGAGGAAAAAGCCTTGCAAAACATACCAGAGACTCTCTGGTCAACAGGGAAATCAGATGTAGGACTTATACGAACAGCAGGACCAGTTACTATTACGCCAAAGTCAGCATTTAGACCTCAGAAAAGACAGTATCCCTTGAGAAAGGATGCAGAGATAGGGATCAAACCTATAATAGCAGCCTTACTGAAGGAAGGAGTCTTAATAGAATCTCCCGATTCACCATGTAATACACCCTTAATTTCCTGTCAGGAAAGCGAATGGGGAATGACGTATGGTCCAAGATTTACAAGCTGTAAATAATGCAATTATACCCAGGGCACCAACGGTGTCAGATCTGCACACCTTACTGAATGATTTAAAGCCTCAGCAAAAGTATTTTTCTGTGGTAGACATTAGTAATGCATTTTTCTCAATACCGATACACCCCGACAGCCAACATTGGTTTGCATTTACATTTCAGGGGAAACGGTATACATATACGAGATTACCACAGGGATATTGTGAAAGTCCAACAATATTTTCACAAGAAATGGCAAGCAACCTGGCGGGATTTATCCCACTGAAAGGTAGTCAGATTTTACTTTATGTAGATGACATTCTGCTGGCAGCCCCCACCCAGCAAGAATGTAAAGAGGACACCATAGCATTATTACAGTTTTTAGCTACTCAAGGACACAAAGTAAACAAGAACAAACTACAACTTTGGAGAAAACAAGTTAAGTACTTGGGATATGTAATATCCAAAGAAGGTAGAATATTAGACGAAGATAGAAAAACAGCAATATTACAAGCACCTAGACCAACTACCAAGAAGGAAATGATGTCCTTCCTGGGAACTACTAACTTTTGTCGGAGTTGGATACCAAATTATGCTTTGGAATCTGCTCCACTGACTAATTTGATATTTAAAAGGCCGATGGCAGCACAGGATTTATTACAATGGACACCAGAAGCAGAAGCAGAAGCAGCTTTCTGTAAGCTGAAACAACTGATAGCATCATCCTTAGTTTTAGGATTACCGAACTATCATAAGCAATTTTTTCAAACTGTAGATTCTAAGCAAGGTTATATGACATCAGTGTTAATGCAGCAACATGGGGACAAGCAACACCCCATAGCTTACTATTCATCACAGTTAGACCCAGTGGTGCAGTCCCTACCCCACTGTGTACAAGCGGTAGTTGCAGCTGCAATGGCAGTGCAGGCTTCGGCCTCAGTAGTGTTATTCCACCCTCTCACATTGAGAGTGCCTCATGCAGTCGCAATTATTTTACTGCAAGAAAAAGTAGCATATCTCTCTCCTGCTAGACATCTTTCCTGTATGACTATACTGTTGAGTCAGCCTCATATGACAACTGAATGATGCACAACTTTGAATCGTTCAACCTTGCTCACAACCCCTGCAGATGGCAAACCGCACTGCTGCCTGCAGGAGATTGAGCAAAAGACATTACCGAGACAAGACCTTACAGATGTTCCCTTGGATGATGCCGAGGTGACATACTATGTGGACGGCTCATGCAGGAGGGTTCCTACAGGACAGATCCTAGTGGGGTATGCAGTCGTTTTTGACACTGAAACTTTAGAAGCAAAATCTTTACCACACAATTTATCTGCACAAGCAGCAGAGTTGATTGCCTTGACAAGGGCATGTACCTTAGCAAAAGGTAAGAAAGTGAATATTTATACTGGCAGTCAGTATGCTTTTTCTACTGTACATGTTTTTGCACAGCAGTGGAAAAATAGAGGAATGATAACATCTACTGGTAAACCAATTAATCATGCACAAATTATTTTAGATTTATTAGACTCTATTCAGTTATCTCAAAAAGTAGCTATTTGCAAATGCATAGCTCATACTAAGCAACAGGATAGAATTTCGAAAGGTAATGCATGGGCTGATACAGCTGTGAAACAGTCAGCTTCAGCCTCAGAAGCTTTTCTTTTGAGTGAGGAATTACAACCCTCTGAGATTTTAGATTTAGAAATGTTAAAAACAATGCAGACACTTACTACAAATGTAGAAAAAGAGAAGTGGATAAAACGAGGAGCAATCCTTGAAAAGGGACTGTACATATCCAAGGAAAAGAAACCAATTTTGCCATCTAACTTGTTTAGATATGCAGGTTTGTTGAGCCACGGGCAGAGCCATGTCTCAACAGGGTGGATGGTACAGTTAGTGAATCGAGTGTTTACAACATATGGATTTACAAACTACACAAAAAATTTTTGTGCAGCATGCCATGTTTGTAACAAGCATAATGCACAAGGGGCATTGAAGCCTAAGCAAGGGAGTTTCCCTACACCACCATAATATCTGTTTCATACTATTTGTATGGATTTCATAGAACTGAATAAATGTGAGAATAAAAAGTATTGCCTTATCATTACAGATGTTTTCCAAATGGGTGGAAGCTTTTCCAACTAAAAATCCAGATGCAGCTACTGTTGCAAAGGTCCTTGTTAAAGAAATTATACCCAGATTTGGCATACCGGAAAAGATTTATAGTGATAATGGTACACATTTCGTGAATTAAACAGTGCAACAACTTAGTCGTTATTTCGGAATATCATTAAAAAATCACTGTGCCTACCACCCCCAATCTGCAGGATTAGTTGAGAGGCATAATGGGGTGTTGAAGAATAAGCTTAGGAAATTGATGAGTGAGACACAGAAGAACGGGGTGCACTGTTTGCCTCTAGCACTGTTAAGCATGAGAACTGTTCCAAATGCAAAGGGATTAACTCCTTTTGAAACTTTGTTTGGGAGGGCATATTATACACCTCAGTGGAAATCTCTCATGTCTGCAGAGCAAGAGGCTGACAGTTCACTTGCAGGGTATATGAGACGATTTTTGAATAACAAACTTTTGCAGTTAAATTCTGTTTCAGATAAAAAGCAACCAAAATCGGAAGCACCAGTAGCCCCAGGCACCTGGGTCTGGGTGAAGATTGTAAAGAAAAAGAACTGGAGTTCTCCGAAGTGGGAAGGACCATACCAGGTACTACTGTTGACACCCACTGCAGTCAAGATCACGGAGTGAGCTTCCTGGATTCATTTGACACACTGTAAACTGGTTAAGAACTTTGAATTGGACAAAAACTTTGTTACTGTTGTACAACGAGAACATAATGGCCAGGTACAGAGTGAATAGAGACATTGAACAACCTCAGAAAACTTGCATGATCATTTTGATAGCTATGCTAATCACATTGTTCTTTTTGTTGTGGCCACTCCTTTTTCCTGCTACAAATGTTGGACTGATTAAACGTAATGAGCCAAATATAGACTGGCATCCAAACTTTAACACTTATCAGGCAATTACACGTGTGTATGCTGAGACTTTTAATCTTTCGAACTGCTGGGTCTGCACGGCCATACCAACAGCATACGGGGGTTTATTGATGGCGGCTATCCCCCTAGGGGTCAATGAGACCTGGGAAAATCTGTTTTTTGACACAGTTGCTATTAAAGCACATGATAAGGTAGCACTGTATTTGCCTGTAACACAAAAAGGAATTGTATGTTTTTACAAAAATGATACCATCCAAGTGGGATGGAGCAAGTGTAATGTCACCGTACAGTATAAATGTTATACAAAAGCAAATGATTTAGGTGGATCTTGTAGTACAGATTATAACTCATTTTTGAAATCTATGCATAAGACTCTTGATCAGGTACAACGTAATCCTGTACTTTTTAAACAATTATCTGTAATAGATAGGAAAATGTTTCATGCAGGGCAGTCATTTCGTAACAAAGTAACAACTAAAGTAGAGGACTGTTATTTTGTGTGTGGTAAAAAAGCATATAAATGGTTACCTGAGAATTGGTCTGGCAGTTGTTTTTTGGGATACCTGGTCCCGGCCATATGACACACTGCAGTTTTGCCTAAGGGAAGTATTCGAAATACCAGAGATGTAACCAAAAAGACTGTAAAGAAACCTGAGAATCCAGTGGGACAGATCGAAGCAGGCTGGAAAGACCATCGTAATGTGGGAACCAGACTTGCGCACATGGACTTGAGTGATGCTGTCATATCATGGGCAGGTATATTACCAGCATATGGTGCAGTTAAATCAATTTGGGAGCTGCGAAAACTGTCTAAACTTCTCGAAGTAATGAGTAATGCAAATTTTTCTGCTCTTGAACTGATAACTGATGAATTGAATGCCATGAGAACTGTAGTACTCCAAAACTGAATGGCTCTTGACTTCACCCTAGCGGCAAGGGGTGGGACGTGCACTTTAATCAAAGAAGAATGCTGTGTGTTTATTCCTGATCATCAGCATGAGATTAACAATCATCTCGAGGTGATTCAGCAAGTGTCGGTCATGACCAAACCAGGCCCAAACCCGCTGACAGACCTTTTCCAGAATGTATTTGGGGGGTGGGTTTCCATCCAAATGAACGTATTGATTGCCATTGGGGTAGGATTACTCCTAATAGGAGTTTGTGTTTGTTGTGGAATCCACTGCATGAAGAAATTAATCAAAGAATTCATAGATATATCAGTATCTGAGACTATGTATCAAAGTACTGAATTTGAAGAGCTGCTAGAATGTGAAACACTTTCATAAAAGTTTAAACTGAATGATTTTCTTAACTGCAAATCCTAATTGGAAGAGGTTAGGAAAAGAAGCAAACTGTTTATTCTTTTTTGAAAATAGAATTAAAAAGTATTAACAGGAGGGAAATGTTAGAAAAATATATATTAATGTGTGTATGCTTAATGCCAATTAATAATCAAAAGAATTAATATGCTTTTCATTCTATTTTACATGCACTGTGTTATATATAAACTGAGTTTCATATGAGACTGAAAAAGATGTTTTTTGAAAACTGCAGTATGCTTTCTGAAACTTGCAAGATGCCCTCTGACCTAGTAATTGCTAGCACAGCAATATTCATGTTTATGCCTTTTGGAAATGTACTTGAGAAGCAGGTGCTTATCTGCTAGGTCAGGAATGAATGAATGAACAATACTATATTCTGTAAATGTAATGATTTTAGACAATCAGTTCTGTTCGAAGCATGAGAACATGTGCAGCTGCAGAAGCTTAGAGATAAAGTAGACAAAGGATTATTAGAGAAATGAACTGTTAGCATTGTGCTTGAATTAGCCATAGTACCTTGAATGGTAACATAACATGTATCTAACTGGTAGTAATCAAGGCCATGTTGTTTTCCTCAGGAAGTTTCTCACAAAAATTGATAAATCAGCAGAAATTCATGGGAATGATGGTCAACAGATGATGATGAAAAAGCTGGTAATCTGCTATGTCAGCTTGGTAGGCCATGTCTAGTTAGAGAATGTATAAAAATGAAAGTATTTCCTGTTTCTAGTTAGACAAACTCTGTAATAGCACGTTTTTGTCTCCTTGCTGCAAGATTAAAGTGCCTTAACCTGAACCTACCGTGTTTTGATCATTTTTAAAAGTATATTTTTCCTTTGACACATACAAAACTAAACAGAATGTTGTAGTGCATTAAAAATAAAGAAAATAATCATGTCAACAAAGCATAAAGGCAAATCTGATCTGGAAATAGTTATGTTGGTAGATATAGATAAAGCTTTTGCAGTGTCACTTGAACATAGTCCTAAAACCTTGCAAGAAATGGAATTAGATGCATTTCAATTGATATATTCTTCCTTAGTCATTAATGGTGCTATACACTCTAAATTTATTACATACACAGATATGTTTTATTTTTAATATCTGAAAACAATGACAGGAATGGGTGAAGAAGAGGGATACACTAGAAGTATATTGCAATAGGAAAATGTAACGGACAGTCAGACGGGTTTTTGTGGGAATAGTCCCCTCTTTTTTTTGAAGACTAGAAGGGGAAAGAGAAGGCCTTCCCAGCAGGTATACCCATATAATATCACAACACATTTCATACAATGGTCATAAATAAACAGTAAAGCATGATAAGGTACACAGATGGCAGACTGTATTATATGGGCAATGGAAAGGTAACAAATGGAGGGATGCATACCAGCCATGGTGAAATGCAGAAATACATATGTACTACTATGTTAACAAATGTTTCAAACTGTGTTGCAGTCATACCTCATGTACAACTGATGGCAGTTGTGTGTTGTGGGGTAATAAACAGGGATCACAGTAAGCATTGGATAAATAACCCAGTATCCAAGTAGTCCATCAGCAGTGCAAGTGTAAGCCATGCAACATCACAGATGAGCAAATGTAGTTCCTGGAATGCTGAAGAATTCTAGCAGAGAACAGAACAGAACCACTGACCATCCATGTGATAGGCAAACAGCCAAGCACAGTGCAAAACTGCAATACTGTAGTAAAGCAGCAAACTGGCTGTGACCTACACAAGTAGGTGTACACAATCCAAACAGATGTGTAATGGAGTGCATATGTCACACATACATGCCAAGTCAAAGGCAACACACAGGTGTAGGTATATTTGTGACCTTCATTGGCCAAACAGGAAATTATTTAAAAGCTATGTCAATACACATACACATATGACATATAATAATAATATATGGTCACAAATCTATGATTAATGCTATAAAATCAATATCAGGTTGTGCACATAAATTTCAACAACATACACTGGTTAATATGTAACATATAGTATAACAAGAACAAGGAAGTATTGCAAGCAGTAGCCAGCGACTTGTGTGCATGTGTCCTGCATTTGTATAATGGCTATAGAGTTGGCACAAGTTCACCTTGTAACAAAACAACTACATGAAAATGGATGAGAAATCCAACAAAGGTGAACATATACTATGCATATGTGCAAGATATATGGCATACCTACAAAGCTGGAAGGGAGGCAGACAACATGGGCCCTCATTAAGGAAGAGATGGCATCAAAGTGCCATAAGCAAACAATAAAGCAGCACAACAATATGTTAAGTTGACAAATTACAAATACATGTATACACCACATAAGGTGGTGTTGAAGTCAACCCAAACTACAGTGAAGCAATTGGCCAATGTATGTCACGTGGGCAGACTACATTGCTGATGTCAACAAAAATGGGCATGTATAACTCACACATACAATGCAATCATATAACAACTAGTAATCCAAGTGGAACACCTGAAGATAACCAACATCAGTAACTCCAAAAACTTCAGTAGTTTTCCAAGGTTAATAAAGACCACCTCTTATATCTTATATTTATCAAACACTTTAATTGTTAAAACGCACACTAAAAACAAAAAGTGCACAGCTTCAATGGACTTAGCACTTTCATTAGAAACATCATTAGAGTCAACATTTTACTATCCCCCTTAACATTTAAATAGACCCAACACCTACGTCATTAATCACTAATTAAGACTTCATTTTTAAAGACTCTTAAAAAACTATAATTAATGTATAACTTTATAACATTCTTTACATAACCACCCCTGTATAATATAATATAAATACATAATACTAAAATATATATAAAATATATATGTATATATACACATTATATATGTTTTACACATACATATATATATATATATATATATATATATATATATATATATATATATATATATATACATATATATGTATATATATATATAAAATACAACATAAATACATAAAACTAAAGTGTTCAAACCATTATTTAAAATTCCTTAATTTAATATTAGTTTAATGTTATTTTAGTATAACTTAATATCTGTTTGCTCTAATTTTAAGTGCTGGCATTAGTGAAATATGGTCATTGAGCCCCGGTGGGTCACAAGCATCCAACTGTAATTACCATATTAATTCCTTTAATTCCAGTTGTGCTCCCAATCCCCACCACTTTCATTTCTTTTAACCTGCTCAATGACCCAAAATTTAAAATCGGCCTGAGGCCATATTGCTGTATGTCTAAAAAGAGCATTAGTTTCTTTCTTTCTCTTAATATCGTATATATGCTCATATACCCTATGTCTCAAAATCCGCTCTGTTTTCCCTATGTAATATGAACCACATGTTATACATTTAGCTAGATAAATTACACCCTTTGACTGGCAATTGTAATATCCCTTTGGGTAGAATGACATGTTAATGCCCTCTAATTCTAAAGTCCCTTGACTGTATACAAAAGGACATTGCGTACACCTACCACATTTGTACCTACCAACCTGACTCTTACTTCCTGTTTCCTGTTCTTTTTCAAATATTTCTTTCAAATTCCTGTTTTTCCTGTACCCAAATTTTAATTTTTTTAGAGAAAATTGTAATACTGTTAGGTATGGATGAGAATAAGGTCCAGTTTTTATATATGCTGTTCTTTATACCCCTTGTATCTTAATTATAAGTTAACACCATATAAACATCTCTTGTCCCATTTCTCTCATCTTGTTGATTTTCTACTGATTCTGCACCATTATTTTGTCCTCTTGTTAATAATGGTATATATTTCTCATTCAATCCCTTCAGTACTTCTTCCTTAATACTCCCTATAATCTCCAAAGGGTAACCCCTTTCTTCAAATAAACTTTGTATATATTCTAGTTCTACCTTAGTATCCTCTTCTTCAGATATCATATGTATTGCCCTAATCATTTGACCTTTAATTATATTTCTTTTTTGTTTAATAGGGTGATTACTACTATAGTATAGATATGAATTTAAAAAACACTCTTTCCTATACAATTTGGACTTAAATTTTTTGTAAACATTATCTTTCTTTCAAAATAGTAGTGTCTAAAAAATTCACATGTTCTTCCCATATTTCATGTATAAATTCTAAAAACTCAGTAGTATGACTAATATATCTTACGAAATTATCTATTTCTTGTCTAGGCCCTTCCAGAACAAACATATATCATCCAAAAATCTAAAATATGCTTTTATATACTGCTTATATCTAGAATCAAAAATGAAATGTTTCTTCCAATATAATAATACTATATTAGCTACTAAAGGGGCACAAGCTGCACCTATCGGTATTCCATCTATCTGATGGTATAACTCTCCTTGGAAATATATAAATTTGTTTTTCATCACCAATTCTACACTTTCTAATATTAAGTTAAATTCTCTGCCATCCACAAATTCAAATTCTATCATCCTTTCTTCAAACCATTTTAACCTAAGTTCACGTAGGATCACAGAGAATAAATCTTTTACATCCACTATAATAAACTTATATTCCACATCATATGTTAATTTCCCCATCTTTGTAAGGAAATCCCACAAGTCTATGCATATATGCAGATAAAATTTATGAAAGGGTTTTAACTTTTTATCTACATATATAGCCAAAGGTTGAATTTTAGACCCTCCAGATGACACAATGGGTCTCATAGGTGGATCCATGGGGTTCTTATGTGTCTTGGGAATTCCAACTATGCTTGAAATAAATGGTTAGGATGTGTATCACATAAGTATGGCAGCTAAATGCAATGCATGTACAAGTATACATACAAAGTCCAGTCAGTGATATGGCAAACATCATGATGGCAGCATTATACAATTGGATCACACTGACAGTTCTTATGGTGCTGAGGACCCACCCTGATGGGATAAACATCATGAATGATCTTCTGGGCTATTTATCTGAATGAGAACCACATAGCACATGGCATATCTTGGAAAAAACTCTCCACCATGTCCATCATCTATGTCTGAAAGACATCAATCACCACCTCTTCCAGTAATCATCTTATTAGGGTGCTGGCTGTCATGTCCTCTGGGGTGCAGCAGGTATGATAATACATGCAAGTCAAGTGTTCTCATCATCATTCTCATCTCTGTCATGGTTGTCATCATCACTGGAGGACTCTGGCAGTGGTCTGGCATGCACTCATCTCAGATGTCTGATGGGTGAGTATCCACAGGTCCCATGTTCCGCCAAGGTGAATCACAAGACAAAAAAGAAAGTACATATGCATAACTGCTACTATATGACTGAATAACATATCCACTGTGACACAATGAACAGGCAGAAAATGGTCAATATGAAACCTTACAATATGTTATCGCCATAGTCAACTACACCACCATATGTGAAGTATGTCAGTACTCAAAACCATAACAATGAAAAACGAATATCTATCAGGCCACACTTTCCTGTGAAAAGCAGAGCTGAAATTAAACTAAAACTGATATGCATATCTGCAAACAGACATTAAATAACATCACATTGGCATGTGGTGTCTGCAATATGAGAATAAAGGTATGTCAGCATACATTACAGGTGTAATTAAAAGCATTCTCAGATGAAATGGCCTAAAATGGTTATGTAAAACAAGTATAATAGATTTGCTGCTAGTGGGTGGCTCATCATGCACACAACACATCACACAACACATTCCCTCCAGCCTATTATCTAAACTTATGGATGTTTTTCAATACCAGACCATATCAGAGCCACTGCATCCATCACAGAATGTGAGCAGCTTAATGAAGGCCATGCCATGGCATGCATAACTCAGCTTGCCAGTGGAAATCCTGACATGCCCTGAACACTTGTTTATTGGTCAGCATTATGCATGACAAGCATGGGCAAAGCCAGCACACTTACATATCCTGACATTTGAGGAGAAGCATGCCATGGCACTGTATCATGAAACACTCACATGAGGCTACCTTATGAAACAACACTGTGAAAATGACAACATAACACTAGTAGTGTGACCTGCACTGTTTAATACTTGC
Organism: Protopterus annectens; assembly: GCF_019279795.1. Lineage (NCBI taxonomy): Eukaryota > Metazoa > Chordata > Ceratodontiformes > Protopteridae > Protopterus > Protopterus annectens. The sequence continues at coordinate 772,944,695 of NC_056731.1, forward strand.
CATGTATGCCTCAGTAGATAGGTCAGCAGACTGTCTGAGATAGTCTCGCTATTTCCATGTTTCCTGTCTTGTGTGTGTGCCCTGCACATTTATGTGAGTGTGTGAATGTCTGCTGTAACCCAGGTGTCTGTACATGTAAAGAGTCATACAAACAGCCACCAATTAACATATTGGCATAATGAAGACATAGTGACATAACAATATAATGGGAAATATAAAAGCGATATGCAAAAAAGCTGAGCAAGGCAACATGGTCACTGGCTGACCCAACATCAGTTTTTGGAAGGCAACACAATACACTAGTAATAATGTACAATCATAAACACAGTGACAGACTGAGTCACATTAAAATGCAGCATATGTTGTACAAGCAGCCTTGTCTGTCTACAAATGTATCAGTGCCCTACATACATTTATTAGCAGTCATTACCATGCAAAATGCAAACAGCATGATGCTGCTTGCTGTTAATGTAACAGTTTGAAATGTTGAACAAGAATGCATAGGTGCACAAGTATCCCAAAAACAGGATATAATTCTGTTTTAAACAAACTCTCAAAGGTGTTGTTGACAGATGTGATATTCCTGTTATACTGAATGGCATGCCAGACAGTCTGCAAACAACATCATAAACACTGACATAGACAACATACATTCAGCATGTGAATAACAGGTTATGCACAACAGATAGCCACTGAAAATCACACCCACACATACAAGTGTGCCAACCCATTCATCACAAACAGCAGGCAAACCACTATTAATATGCATGAGAAACACCACAATCATAAGCACTGTGACAGTTACTCATAGATGACTGTCATATAGGTTGTGACCTGCCATTCAAAACATTATCTTCAGCAAACATGGTTTACTATTAACTGATATGTAAACATAGTTTTAGGTAATTCACACAATATCACAGGTATTGTCTGACTACTGCACTTACCTTAAAGATGCATGATGGGTATTCCTGCATTTTAAGTAGTATACACCGTAATGGCAAAAATACGAACTGTAACAGTGATCACATCTCTTTTATTTACCAAATCAAAGTAATCAACATACCTCTCTCCCCTTGCACTGCTCCTCCAGCCTGTGCATCCGTTCAATGCACAGGGCCCTATTCCGAGTGTGATCTTCAACACCTGCAAAATTTGAAAACCATGTAAGAGTGATGTGGATATGAAACAACATTGATATATACATTGTTCAGCTCATGTTCATTAACTTTTAAATTGAAGACCATTACAGAATCTCCATACACAGTTTTGAATGTTTCACTCACACAGTCTTTTACATATTGGAATAGAATTGAACATAGATTGGACGACCTGAGATTCAAGCCTGCAACTCTCAGCCACTTTCACACACTAGTCCTGCCATCTACTTGCCTATCTAATCCAGCTTGTCTGAAATTGTATGGAAGAAATGCAGTTTAATGAATTTGAGGTACAAATGTGGAGAGATGGGCTACTAATAGGGATCAAGACTTACACTTTAACAAAAAGGACAAAGTGCTGTGCATTTATGAAAATAAAATTGCAAGCATGAATGCATGTCAGCACAGTGTTCACAACACAAAAACACATTTGTAAGCTTTCACACTTCAGGCAGTGGAACATTGGCATGTAACACACAGCTGCTAACAGACAACTACAACTTGCTGCACATATTTAATGCATTTTAGTTTGGGAGGACATAAAATATGTACAGATATTTATTGTCAAAGTACAAATTATAACTTAAATTATTCCTGATATCAGTGGATTTCCCTGTTCTACAGTCAAAATGTATATCTGTCCATCCCACTCACTCCAGATATGAGAAGAGCACTAAATTTGAATTAATAAACAATGACACACTTATACATGAAGTTGCAAATATTAGCATTTTCCACATTTTATTTGCAGAACTATACCAGTATGTTCAAAGCTTTACACATAAAACTGCATTAAAGAGGTGCCATTGGCAGAACATTATAGATTATGGAGATATTTGTAGAAATCCAACAAATAAATGCTGAAGTCATAGGCATTATAAAAATTACCATTAATATAAATAATGTACAGCAGCATTTTAAAACTTTTACACAGACACAATGATCAGAATATAATGAGAACTATCCCAGACATGGATTTAAACCCACACTTAACTAAACTATATGTATGTTGGTTTCTTACTTTGCAGGATGAGCTAACACCTATCACACTTTCCATGTTAAGAAACTACTGTTCTGTGTGTATCCATATTTCTGGGGATAACAGATGAATACAGAAACATCCAACACATTAATGCTTTAGGCCCTCATACTCCACACAACTGCTAGATAGCATCACGTTTTACAATGTAGGATATATGTTTACACAATCTGGCATGCAGTGCTCTTGTATGAAGCAAATGGGACTTTAATAATACTGTTTACTTTGTAAAGCAAAATGGACTAACAAAGGTCTTTGAGTTAGTATTCTCACATACACAAATAGATTGGGTGCTACTGGTGAAGTATTACTGGTAATGGAGAAATGCATAGCCATCAGCAGCCTAGATTCTATAGGTGTCAGTGATACATAACCATAATGGATGTGTGAAATGATGTCCTGATATATATTGGAAAACAGAAACATCTAAAATGTTCATTAGTATGTACATGATAAGTAATGTTAAACAAATAAACCCCTTGTGAATCAAACACAGAATTACAAGGAGAACAGTCACCTTGCCTTCTCAATTATCTAGATGATCTAATTGTTAGAACAGATGCTTAATGGTTTTAAAAGGCATGCATCTTGTATCTGTGACCAGCTATACCTCTGAATTCCTTAGGAATGATCAGGTATACATAAGATTGTGATACTTACTGTAGGTGTCCACTGGCTGTCTCCTCACCTTGGCAATCCTCTGATGAAGATCCCCAGTGTTCATCTGATCGAGGTCATCATAGCAGTGGTGAACTTGTAGTCCAGTTTGATAGATTTTCATACATCATCAATGCTCCCTTGAAATCTGGTTCCATAGATCAATCATTGAAAAGTTCCGTGGCCTGGCTGCTGTTGTGTTTGTAACTTCACTACTCCACTATTGAGACATCCACTGTAAGGCATTCAAATCCCACAGACAGCCTCTACAGGTATCACAACATGTTGTTGTTGTTCCAATGTTATGTATTCATGCATTGTTTTGATATCATATATGGTTTTATATGTCACAGTACTATATAGAGAGGTAAACTGACATAAACTTTCCATATAATCATGTCTATATATGAGCCACCAGATCAATCTAACTATGTGCATATAACTGTCTTTCAGATGGAAAACAGACCTAGGGGTGACAATTTTCCCCACAGGAAAATGAAATTATAATAGCTGCTCAGCACCAACATGGATTGAGAGTCCTTGGATGGGCAGACAATACAGTATAGAGTAATGACGTCTGGACCAACCTCACGATTAATGTTGTAGGAAGCCACAATAGATCCTGTGAGGCCTGTCACCAACAATTCTCTGGCATGATCGTTCATGCAGCCAACAGGGTACATTGGTATGAGATGTCAAGGGATGCTATTAGTGGTGGCCCACCATTGACACCCCCTGATGAGATCACATAGTTCCTTGCTTCATTGCATACAGCTAGTGGAGAGCGCTATGTACCCAGGGGAGGGAAAGGAGTAGGAGGTGTTCCAGGCCTCACATTTATGCGTTACTTTGCATAACATTGATGCATATGGAGTAACTCAGTACATACTGTTTTGAATGCATATTCATGCATTATCACTCTTGTGTTGCAGCAGCAGGATGGCATTGTCCATATGGGTCCACAAAGGGTAATGACGACCATCATAAGTGCAATAAGATTTAGCCAGACTGTTTCACAGAAAGCTGCCAATAGTATGCTGTCAAACCTTCTGGCAGCAATGTGCAACAAGGTGGATGAGTACATACACTTTCATTCTACCCCCATGGACTGGAAAACTGTTAAGCACCAGTTCTATAAGCTTGCAAACTTCCCGCATGTACTTGGTGCAATAGACTGCACCTACATCCCTATCAGGAGCCCAGTTCATCCAGAAGCAGATATATCAACAGAAAGGGCTGGCCATCCCTGAACTGCCAGTATGTATGTGTAGCAGATGACAGCATTACAATCATCATGGCAACACACCATGGAAGTGTCCATGATACTACCATATTGAGGAAAAGTGGATTGAGGGCCGCATTTCAGCAAGATGAAATACCTGAGGGAATACTACTAGGTAAGTACAGGAAGACAGCTGGGATGTAAGCTAAGGACATCCCTCTCAACATTATCCATGATGATAACATATGTGTTTACTCCCCACAACAGGTGACTGTGGTTAGGCACTTGAGCTGTGGCTAATGACCCTGTACAGAGAGCCATCAAACCTCAAAGAGGAGGCCTACAATACAGCACACACAACAAAATGAAATTCCATTGATTATGTGCTTGATGTACTGGAAACTAGGTTCAGATGTCTGGACTCATCTGGGGTTGCACTGCAATACACACCTGAGAAGTCAGTGCGCATGAGAATTGGGTGTGCCATGCTACGCAATATGTTAACAACAACACTTAGATGTCTTCCAGCTGCAGGTGTGGATGAACTACCCCATGAACCTGAGAGTCTGAAGAGGACATCTCACAAGTATCAAAGGAGGTGCTAGACTTAGGGAGCTGAAGACACAAGCATGGGCAATGGAGAGTGCAATCAAAAGTGCAAACCCAAACAACACGTCAGCATCTGACAAACCACATGCACATGGGTACACAGATTAAAAGACTGATGCTGAGGTGTTGCCCCACCACAGCAGCACAGATTGCATCTAATGGTGATTACCCTTCAGATGTAGCAACATAATTATAACATATAACAGTATGAACATATAAAAATCTTTCCCAACATGGATCACTAACTCAAGCCACAGCTGACACAGGTATGCATGTAGACTCATACTGGTGTATGTGTGCATGGCAGATAACAATGGACACACATCTGTTAAACACATTCTTATTTGTCCTGTATAAAAAGATGCAAACAGGAAAACAACTCAAGACATAATAGAGAACTGTTGTCAACACCACAAACAACATATATCGATGTAAAGGAGGGATAAACAAATGTAATAAATGTAGTTACCTACGGTTAGTAAAAATGTTGGACTCCCAAGGCATCAGACTTAGCAACAAACTCAGACAGATGACATTGTCAGTGGTCTGCACAGCAATCATTTTCATTGTCATGGGGTGAAACTGACACCACCAGACAGAGTGTATCAACTGTGAGTGTTACTGTAACACAGTCTATGGTGCCCACACTGACAGCTCAAACCATGGTCTCATCTGCCCTTACCACGTATGGAAAAACTTGGCCCAGACTGTTCCACAGAGGAGACTGATGGGGTGATGCCAGCATGTGGAAACACACATTGGGAAGGGTCATAAGTACGGGTTGACTGTCTGGTTAAGACTGCTGGGCCCACATCAGATGGGCCAGAAGCAGAAGTATGTGCACACTGCAGCACAGACATTGAAGCCCGATGGCCATGTTTCTGTTTTGCTGAGAGGGGACCTGCGTCTGCCATGTGGCACTTAGCTAAGCACAATCAGGTCATGAAGAAACCCTGCTTATACTATGGTAGTGGTATAGCACTGTCATAGCCAGGGATTCTACAGACTGTGCCACAGATCATAAACTTTCATTCTGTGCAGCTAATGACACCATGACCTCACTGTGTTCATGTTCCTGTCCTTCATTTAGCACACCCAGCTGGTGTGCAACATGATCTGTGGCACGGGCAAATGCACATTCATGACATCACTGGGAATGTGCTTTTGACTGTAGGAATAAGTGGGCACTCTCTAACTTGTGCCCATGCATACTAGCTACATGCAGCATGCCTACTTCTATTGTAACAGCAAGTATCAGTGTGTTGTGAGGTACTGTTAACATCTGCAGCAGGCTCAACATGGGACTGTCCTCCAAAGGCCTTATCATGTCAATCATCTGATGCCCCTTCATTGTCAGATTGGCTGGACATGTTTTTCTTCACATCTGACTCAGCCACTTCCAGATGACTGCTACTATCTGGGCTGGACTGTATCACCATGGCAGTGTCCTGTGTACCAGAGGCTATGCGACTATACTGAGACACATCCAATCCTATATCAGGATCAGTGGATGGACTAATGGAGGATAAAGGGAGTCAATAAATATCTCACTAGAATGTAACAGATAATAATGACTTACTATGAAGTCTTGTCTGTGTATGGACAATGAAATCTATATAACAGGGAGTTGACAATTATGTCACATACATACCTCTCAAATGTCAAGATTTTCACAGAAAGTCCAGATTTTTGCCATATACCTTTGCTCTGCTCCTCATAAAATTTGCAGTTTTCTGCCAAATCACTGAGAATTGAAGCCACAAAATAATGATATACATCTGAGTTTCAAACTTCATACCCTTCAGAAAATGCATACTTACTCAAATCCTGTTTTCAATGTAACAGAAATATCAATGTGACAGTAAACAGTGATGGCAGCTGGCATGACATGGGGTTGAGGCAATAACATGTACTGGTCACAGTAACAGTGTATGGAGAGATTCACCTGCCATTTCCTGCTGTTGTGCAGAAGTAGATGGACATGTGAAAATGAATCCAGACAACATTACTCATGTTGGCTGCACTGTTATGTCTGTACTGCAGTTGTATGGCTATGTGTCATTACACTTACATTGGTCATCATCACCCTGTGTGGACCCATGTGCACAATGCAGTCCTGCTGCTTTAAAACAAAAATGACAACATTTGAAATCAGCTGTTAGTTTGAATTCATAAGATCATGTGATAGCCTATAAAGTCAGCTGATTAGCAAAAGTATATAAGGCCTAACCTTATATTAGAAATCTACTCTAAGTCTGAAGAAGCCTGGCTAGTGAAAGTGTTTTTTTCTATGCACTAGCGCAGTAACCTTCAATAAACCAGTATTTGTAAAGATTGTTCATGGTTCCAGTTGCTTTTGTTTGCTGACACAATACATGAATATCCATGCAACAGCAATATGTACTGATTTACTCTATATGCATCAATGTTATACAAAGTAACACATACATGTGTGGCCTGGAACACCTGCTTCTATCCCACCCCGTTTGTATGCAGGGATGCAAGAAACTGTGTGATCTCATTAGGGGGTGTCAATGGTGGGCCACCACCAGTGGCATTCCTTGATTTCTCATACTGGCGTACCCTGTTGGCTGCATGGAGGATCATGGCAGATCAGCATCAGTGATAGGCATCCCTGGATCTATTGTGACCTCCCACAGCATTAATCATGTTGGTGAGGTCAATCCAGACTTCATTCCTCCATATCCTTTTATGTATCCATCCAAGGACATTGACCCTAGGTGTGTTTGCCTTCTGAAAGGCAGTTATATGCATATGATTAGATTCATGTGTTGGCTACATATCAAGATGATTATTTGGGCATCTTATGCTACTATATTTACTATGCAGTCCTCTGCAATGCAAAATTCGATGAAATACTCGTTATGTCAGATATAAATGTGATAATAAAACCATAAAACAATGCCTGAATACATAACAATTGGAACAGCAACATACGTTGCGATATCTGTAGCAACCATCTGAGGGATTTGAACTGCTTACAGTGGATATCCGAGTAATGAAGATCCAAACAACAAAATCATGCCACAAGAACCACACCCATTACACATCGGCATACTACACAAACATGTGTACAACAGAAATGTGTGATGGCTGTAGCTGTAATGCAGTTGCAGCCTAAACAGACAACCAGTGTAAAACAATCTGTCAAATGACATGTTATACATGATGAGCTTATATCAACGCAATCATTACTAAGCAGTGAATGCCATCCACATTGGCAGAGGGTATTTGGAAAACCTCAGGATCCATAAACAAGCTACAGAGAGTACAGACCCTTTTTGTACTGAGTCAGTAATTCTAATACTTGTTTTAAGATTCCACAATGAATAAATATCCATAACAGTAAAAGGAATATATAATATTAGACTAACACACGGATGATGTCAGAATCTGTAGTTTTCCTTACATGCACCACAGAATGTATGAAGTCATCCGTAAGTTATGCATAAAATCCATAAGTCCGTCTTTATGTACTGTTCAGTTGTGCTATTTAAATCTGTCTGTACAGCTGCATAAGGGAAAATACTGCATATTATTGATGCAGATATCAACACCTGTATGAGTAAAGGTAAATCCCACACCACTCCAGTAAGTCACAAATATTTTTCATAATGCACACATTTTCCATAAATCCATCTATCTAAACATATACACATTTGATAAGGACTAATGTTAACATAGGTCTATAGCGGGTAATATCCCCCAAATCAGCAATGCTAGCAGTACTAAATTACCTTTGCAGCCACCTATGACTCAGATATAAGTGAAAGTAAGAGCAGCTATGTGCATACATCTTTTAAGTACCATTTACACAGACATAATTAATGAGGTTCATTAAAATTCAAGATTTCAGAATCATATTTGCACACATTTTCATAAATTCTCAAAATTCAGTGCATTAACCAATAGTTCAGCGTAAAGGGAAGGTGCTCCATGCAAGTACCCAATAGGTAGCGTTAAATGGGGCCGTGTGTAGCATGTGCCTGTTATTGTCCAAAGATCTGACAATATGACATTAGCACCACTTTTTAAATATTGATTTTGATACATTTGCAGATCAGACCATTGTTATCTGGGAACTGAGTTTTGCCAGAGGATAGCCAAGGTGCGTCTGCAACCAGTGGATGCCTACAGTAAGTGTCACAATACTATGTATACCTGAGCATTACTACAGAATTTAGAGCTACAACTGTGTCCCAAATATGCCAGATACATGATTTTTAAAATCATTTAAGCAGCTATTCTCACAATTAACTCATCTGGATAATGAGAAGACAGTGATTGTTCTCCGTTTAAGTATGTGTTCGATTCCCATGGGGTTTATTTATACATTAATGTTTATAATGTACATAATATTGCACATTGTAGATGTTCATCTGTTTTTCAACATATAACAACATAATTTCACACAACTAATATAGCCGTGTGTCACTGATAGCACTTAGGGCACTGATGACTACATATTTTTTAGTTATCCATAATACTTCAACAGTATTACCTAGTCTACCTTTGTATGTGTGAATAATAATTCATAAATAACTTTGTTAGTCTGTACCACTTAAAATGAACATTCTTATTACAGTTAATTTTGTTTAATATGAGAAATGCCTGTCTGACTGGCTACTTATATCTTTTCAGTTGTAATATGTGTCAGTAGCTGTTATCTGTGTGGATCATGATGGCCTATAGTGTTTATGTGCCTGATGTTACCATATTAATCTGGAATAGCAACACACACACACACACACACACACACACACACACACACACACACACACACACACACACACACACACACACACACACACACACACACACACACACACACACACACACTGTTAGTTTGTTCCAAAGACAAATGTGCTAGCTGCTAGCTCAGTCTGTAAAGGAAACAGACCAGCAAGCATGTATCTTGGGGTAGTGTGGGTTCAACTCCACAATAGGGAAAGCATTCGTTATAGTCTTATCATTATGAGTTTCACACATTGTTGACAATGCTGCTCTACATACCTGTTTATTGATACTAATGGCTATTTTGTGCATGCTTACAAATAACTCAATTCTTCACCAGATTTCTATAAATATCTCTTGTAATCCATAATGTTCTGATAACAGCACCTCTGTAATGTACAGTGTTATGTGTAAAGCTTGGAACAGACTAGTATATTTCTGCCAAAAAGGTTTGTGGAATATGTTAACATTTCATAGGTTCATAGGTTCATAGATGGTTACTAGGCTAATAGCTCTAGGGGCCTTACAGCCCAAGCCATATTTATCCCACATTGCCGCAATTGTCAGTGGTTAGGTGAGCAAAGTTCACAGAGGCAAAAGTCTATGGTAATTAATACCAACTGCCTTTGTCCATGAGGGACATGAGCGCCACCCCAAGAGTGAATTGGCGGTCACCCATCCATTGATCTAGGTTATGTGTGAAGAGGGTCAGGGAGGGGCTCTGTTTCACGTGAATTGGAAGCTCGTTCCAGAACAGTGGCAGTCTCTGGGAGATGTATATATATGTCCAGCATGATTTGTTCATGTCAGAGGCTAGGTTAAGATTCCTGGAGCAAGTGACCCTTGTGCAGTTTGATTACCAAATGTGTAGCATTTCCAAGAGGGCTGGGTCAGAGACTGCCCTGTAAGCCAGGCACAGGTCACCCCTTAGCAGCCTGTAGGAGCAGAATACAGTGACAGGGCTTTCAGTCTTTCCATATAGGGCTTGTTTTCTGTACCCTGTATTTTCTTGGTGAGAAACCTATGTGGTATCTCCAGCTGTTGCAGGTGTCTGGTGAGGTACATGCAAAAGGGTCTGATGAGGGCCAAGTATAATGGAATTATAACATCCATAGATCTAGATATGATGCCTTTACTTATGAGATGTGCAGCACAGAAGAATTTCCTTATCACTATGGATACGTGATGGTCGAAGTTCAGATTACTATCAGCCTAAATACTCAGATCATGTACCACTGTGTCTACACTTAGTGGGGTGCTGTCTATAATGTAATTAGCAGGGATGTTAGCTTTCCCAAAGGGAATAATAATGCATTTTTTGCATTTAGCTTTAATCCATGGCTTTGCCACCAGTCTTTTTGTCTGTGTTAACCCTTTCTGTAGTATATTAACATCATTGGGGAGCTCAGTGATTGCTTCCAATTTACAATCAGTGAACTTGGGCAGCCACAGGCCATCCACTTTTGCCTGGACTTCTGAGGAATAATTCCTGAACAGTAAAGGGCCCAACATAGAACCCTGTGGTATGCCACTGGTGATTGGTCTTTTGCTAGAAGTCAAGTCACCCACTTTGATAGTATGTGCCCTGTTGGTGAGTCAGTTGGCTAGCCATTTAGTGAAGTAGGGTTACTTCCCAATCGGAAGAATTTCTCTATAATACCTGAGTGGGGGATTGTGTTAAATGCCTTGGCTAGGTCAATGTAGATGGCATGCATGGTCTTTCCCTCATCCAGATCCTTGGTGACTTTCCTGAAGAAGTCAACAAGGTTTAAGAGGCATGATCTACCCTTAACGAGTCCCAAGTTTGGAGATTAACTACATCCTTGTTGATGAGGTCCATAATGATGATTTCCATGGCCTTGCAGATGTCAAGTTTATGGGTATATAATTCACAGGATCGGTTGATGGTCCCCATTTGTGCAGTGGGATTACTGTTGCTGTACTTCATTCTGCCAGAACATAGCCAGTTTCCAGGCTGTGGTTAAACAGGGATCAAAGTGGGTCTGCTAGGTCATATTTTAGGTTTAAAAGGCAACCCGGGATGTTGTCTGGTCCCACTGATGCTGTGTTTTTGGCCTTCGAGAGCACATAGATGATCTGTTGTCTTGAGATAATAAGCTGAGGAATGGTGGCAGGTATACTTTGGGGGATGACCAGTGGAGACAGGGAGGTGAAGATTGCTCCAAATCAGTCAGCTTGCAGGTTGGCTATTATCTCTGGTTTAGTATAGGCAGTGCCGTCCACAACTAGTCAGTGCATAGCTATGTGTTCCCTTCCAGATTTTGGATGTAGGTAAATGATGCCTTGTGATTATCCTTATCTAGAGATGTTATCTTTTCTTCATAATTAGCTTTGGAGGACTTAACAAGATCTCTTATTTGTTTGTTTATGCTAGAGAGGGATTTCTTTCTCTGCCGAGCCAGTTCCTTCTTGTTCTTGGACATTAGTTTATTTCTCTTTATTGTAAAGCCTGTTTACAGTAGGTCTCTACCAGGTTGGATTGTTTTTTCAGCAAGACCTGGTTTTAATCCAGTCAGGTACAGCTGATTCTATATAACTGCTTAAGTTGTTATACAGGCATACCTCTCAATTGTACAGATTTTTGCAGAATGTCCAGATTTTTGCCTCATATTTTTGATGTGTTCCTCCTAAAATCTGTACTTTTCTGGCAAATAGCTGAGGATTGAAGTCATTAAATAATGACAAACATTTGAGTTTAAGATTCCACATCCTTCAGAAAATTCATGCTAATGTAACGTTTGTAAGAGCAATATTTAAAATCTGTCCCTATTTGTCCCCCCATCATTTTAAGCTTTGTCCAGATTTTTTTGCTCTAAGAGGTTGAAAGGTATGTATACAGGGCATTGTTGTCCACTTATGCATAGGAGTCTATGTTTTCCATGTTTGAGAGGGCTTCAAAACTTCTTATGCTATTGCTTACTAAAGGTAATTTGTCTTGGAAAAAGTATTTTTGAGCCTGATGGGGTATCTGGCCTTATAATTACATTGAACAAAACTGATTTATGGTCCAATGTTACCAGGGAGGACATCACACAGGAAGGAGTGGGGTTGCAATGCTTCCCCATGTTAGTGAGTACTTTGTCCAGGACATTTGAGCCCCATGTGGGAATGATGACTAGCTGCTCCAGATCATTTTCATTGACAAAGTCCTAGAACCTCTGAGCCAGCATGTTTGTGTTTGTGTATGTTTCCCATTCGATGGAAGGACAGTAAAAATCACTCATAAATAATGTGTTGGGCTGTATGGCAAGTGCCACCAGTAAGTCCAGGTATGCAGTATACTTTTTCTGGTTCATGGTGGAGGACCTTCAGCTTGCTATGATGTGGTAGAGGGTCTTGCCTATAGTTAATTGGACAGAGAGTAGCTTGAAAGACATGTACAGTTTAACCAGTCTAGAGGTGCACTTGTCCTTAATGAAGACTGATATAATTCCACCATTGGTTGTTTCACTCTCAGTTTGTGGTCTGAACATATGGAAGAAATTGTAGCCCTGCATGGCTGGGGTGCTTTCCATGACTTTGAACTATCAGTGACTGGACAGACATCAAAATCTTCCAAGGTGAGGAGTGCTTCCAGGGAGTGATGTTTCTTGTTTGCACTCCTAACGTTAAGCAGCAGTACCTTTAATTTACCTAGAGAGGATTTTGTTACGTCTGAAGGCTGGTTATTGACACTGCCTAAAAAAGCACAATAGCAGGGGCTAATGCCTTTGCCAGCATCTGAAAGCCTAGAGGGACAGGTGCAGACCATTTCTGGCAAAGCAGCATGGCCTGTCGACCATGTCTTCTCAGGCTGATAGATATAGGATCCCCTTGGACTGACACCAGAAGTTAAGACAATTGTTAAAGTCGATCATTTTTGTTTGTATTGTGGCATCATCATTGGAGAAGGTAGAATGCTGCTTAAGGCCAGGCTTTTACCTGGCTGTGACACATAATCTGAGAGCTCAGTCAAGTCTCTCTTCATATAGTCCAGAGAGGTACGTCTCAAGTCATTCATTCCCAACATGGACTATGACAGAATCATACTGATGGTTGTGCTTGAGTGACTTGAGTGCTTGAGTGACAGAGCCTGGCACCTGACAAGCAGCTAACTGTAACCTGCTCCTTATCCAGCTTGATGAGGGGAACATCTGTTTGTCTCACTATGGAGTCTCCTATGATCAATACATTAGGTTTTGTGGTGTTACACCTTATGGGCTTATTTGCTGAGACACTGAAGTGTATGTTATTATGTGTTGTGGTTGCTTTTTTGCATTATTGTGTGAGTAAGTGATTTGCGTTTGGGAGGCCTCTGATCTTTTGGTAAGTTACTAGTGAGTATCTATGCATATGAGGGTTTATGTGTCATGTCCTTATTTAGTGTGGGAAGTGATGTGTGTGTGCTTACAACCTGTTTGCCATTCAATTTATCCTTATGTGAGACTCTTCCCTCCAGTTTCATAATGTAATTACATGTCTCATATAAAGTATTTGTTTCAGGAGTGTTTGTCAGTATATATGAGATAATTTCTACATTGTCTCAGGATGCCTTTGTCCACCAGGCTGGCCAGATGGATGATAAGAAACTGCCCATCCATGACAGCAGGTTCTTTCTGTATGTTTTATTAGGGAAGGGAACAGAATGACCTAATTTAACAGGACTTTGCTGGTAGCTCCGAAACTACAAGTGGGACCTATACTTTGTGTAGGCTAAGGTTGATCAGTAAGGCAACTCTTCTTAGTGCACAACTGAGTTGCTCCTATAGGAGCAGAAAGGCTTGGAAGGGTTTCACTGATAGCTTTTTTAGGGAAAAACTGAGCTTCTGCACTTTTGCATCTATACAGGGCACTGCTAACCCCTGTTGCATGAATTCAAGGTTTAAATTTGAGCAAAGAAAAACAAGTGTTAAGCTAACTACCAATCAGGAAAGCATGTAAGTCTTTCACCAGTGATTCCCAACTCAGACAGGTTAGATAAGTGCACTTCTGCCATAATAGTGCAGGAAAAAAAACTTCTTAATGTAGAATAGCTAGCATGGAGCCTAAGTGTAACAAGACCATACAAACTACCTACAAACAACCCTACAACTATCAGATACAATATAATACAATGCAATTAACAACTTAAAGCAGCAGTAGACAGTACATTTTTTCTGGATATATAAATATGTACATATAGCGCAGAAAAAAACAGCAAATATATTAAGAAACTGTTAAAATACATTCACAATTTATAAGAGAAGGCAAAAAAATAATTATTTTTGTCTTTTTAGTAATGGATTGCTCCAGGTGAAAGCAGATTCTCAGCAATCTGTAGCAAAGTTACTAAATGATGAGCAGTTCTGAGTATCTATTTCATGGATAATTGTGTCATTCTTTATTAAACTGACTTCGACAACCTTCTCATCATTATATTTGGAGAGAGTAAGATGGTCAGACATACAGCTGGAATGCAGAACAGGGAGATAAATCATCTTTAAATTTCTAGTCTCCCACCAGGACACAAGTACTCTTCAGCAATTGCATTCTGCTTGCTGAGCACACTCAAGCAATTCTGCAGTCTGCGGCTACCACTCCACCCATACAGTATAAGAAGGAATCAGTACTGCAAACTAAACAAGGATATACATTTTGAGCCTCAAGAGCAGGGTCAGTCCACCCAGGCATTCTACTTGTATGTTTTATGAGAGTGAAGCTATTACATTAGCAGTATTTCTTAGTAGTTCTCAGCTTGCTAATAAAACTGACTGTTGTAGCCTTGTGCCCCCCCCCCCCCCGATAGTACAGTAATCCTAACTGTCCAATAGACAGTATAGATTTAATTCACATCCCTGTGACTAAATTAACCATCAAGCAGCCCTCTCAGTGCTTTCGGCCTTAGTTTGTATCACTTGGAGGCCCACCTGTTTATTTGCATCTCTATACATTCCCCTTCATTGCTAATGTATCTCCCTACTCTAATCTGTGCACAAACTGGTTACTAATCAGCAAGTCAATGTGAAGACACACACCCAACCTTAATAAAGTTTGCTGTCTCTTCTCTCCTTCACTTTACAGGTAGTTTGAATTCTTACTTACCCTCACTGAGGCCTTCACTGATAGTTTCCCACTGATTGGCTCTCTGGTTTCTTTGCATTCCACCTGGCTTACACCCCTTGTGCTATCTCCTTCCCCCAATGCTAAGTATATATTAGAATATTGCTGAGCATGGAGCCATCTTTAAATTTCTAGTCTCCCACCAGGACACAAGTGCTCTTCAGCAATTGCATTCTGCTTGTTGGTAAGCCATTAGACCTCAGGAATTTGTTTAAAGTATTCAGATTTGTAAAGAAATACTTACATTTTACTCTTGTCTTGGTGGGCTAACGCTCGGGCTCTCTATGCTCCCCTGACCTGCTCCCTATTCCCTCCCACCCCCAGTACCTCTACATTTATAGTAATCACAGCCACACCCACAGCTCAACCTCATATCACCTCCACCAATCCCAGCTCCTTAAGTCAGATCACATTATACCACACCAACTTGCTCCACACAAAATACTCCCAATCATTCTCATTCCCATTAGGCATTTTTTACATTACCCACACTACTTACCCATCCACATATAGTGCAATCCTATAATTCCTATTCAGACCCCCACCTAGTACCATCTTAAACTTTATAACCATAACTATCACACAACTAAGTCTAGTCTGTCTTCTCATAATTCTTTATAACACCACAAGTTATTACTCTAGCAATATCCCTAAACTTAGTAACAAAACAATACATTATGCACTCTCATATATAGACACCACACGTTATAATAATATCTGCCCAGAATTGTTCAAGATCTACATAACAGACCAGTTCAGAACTAAACACATATGCTCTCATTCCTACTCCAAAAAAACGCAATACTTTCTCACACTCCTCACCAAACTCCAACACCTGTATCACCATTTTACACCAGGCTCACCATAAGTGGGGATATCCACCCCAACCCAGGCCCAAATCCATCCTGTCCAACACAAACTGCTCCAACACAAATGTCAGAACATAACACCCCCACTATCTTCATCCCTGGGCAAATTAACAACAGCAGCAAAACCATCCATCTTTTAATGCTAAATATTAACATTTGAAGTATCAAAAATAAAATACCT
Organism: Protopterus annectens; assembly: GCF_019279795.1. Taxonomy (NCBI): domain Eukaryota; kingdom Metazoa; phylum Chordata; order Ceratodontiformes; family Protopteridae; genus Protopterus; species Protopterus annectens. The sequence continues at coordinate 772,961,286 of NC_056731.1, forward strand.
GAACTCCAGGCCACAATAGCACACTACTCCCCAGACATAGTTGCTTTAACAGAAACCTGGCTAAATAAAAACATAGCTAACTCAGACGTTCTCCCTACCGGCTACAATATCATTAGACAAGACAGGCCACTTCGTAAAGGGGGTGAAACTGCCTTACTGTATAAGTCCAACTTAACTGTACATCAATTACCAAACTCCTACCCCTCCCCCAATAATTGGGACATAATTATCTCACAACTTCAACTTCACCCTAAAAAGGTCATCACCACAATTGTTATCTATATTCCACCTGGTAATACACCTGCTAGCCTTGAAGACTTCTTATCCTGGTGTTCTTCCACATACTCACAAAAACCCTTATTCTGGGGGATTTCAACCTAGATTGGTTCACCTGTATATCAGAACCATCAAGTAATCTAATAAATCTCCATGGCTACAAGCAGCTAGTCCAAATTCCAACTAGATGTGATAAAAAATCTAAAAGGGGATCCATCCTTGACTGGGTCCTAACTAACAACCCCAAATTGTACCCCCACGCAGGCAGTCTCCCAGACACCTTAAGTGACCACTACATAATATACTTTATACGTAGTAGAACAAGCATATGCAAAACCGCTAACTATATATCCACTAGAAACACAAAAAAATTCTCTCCTGAGGTCCTCAATACTTTACTCTGTAACTGTGACTGGACCCCCCCCCCACCTAAAAGCCCTCCCACTTGACCAGACTGTAGCATATTTCAACAAAACATTTTTACAACACCTAGACACTGTGCTCCATTGTGCGAAATCAAGGTTAGAACCTCTACAAACCCTTGGCTCGGTAAAGAAACCAAACAAATCCTCAAGTCCAGAGACACTGCCTGGCTTTACTATAAAAAAAAACAAAGAAACACAAAGCCTAACTAACTAACAAGAACTGCACAACTGTGCAAAAAAATGCATTAGGCTGAACAAAAAATCCTACTACACGACATTACAAACTAAATACCAACACAACCCCTCAAAATTTTGGAAAAATGTAAACCAGCTACTAAAACCCACACAAAAGGCTACCCCCAAACCAACCACCCCTGACACTAAAGTTCCCATCGAAACACAATTCAACTCCTACTTTGTGAACTCAATTCTATCCTTAGTATCACAGGACAATTCCTTCCTCACTATCCCCCCAACACAAATAACACTAATACAAACTTTACCCTCAAAACAGTTTCCACCACTTCAATCAAAAGCATGCTCTCAAAACTAAAAACCTCATCAACAGCAGCCGACCTACTCCCCAGCTATTTCTTGAAACTCACAGCAGATGCTATTACTATCCCAATCTCCACTCTCATAAACAGATCAATTGTTGAAAACTATGTGCCCAAACTCTGGAAAATATCCTATGTTACATTCATACATAAAGGTGGGACCTCCACTGAACTTAATAACTACAGACCCATTGCTTTACTCTCCCCCCTGGCCAAAATCCTAGAAAAATGCATCCATACCGATGCTAAAATATCTCCTAGACAGCAACATCCTGTCACCTACTCAGCATGGTTTCAGACATGCCCATAGTACCACTACAGCCCTCCTCTGCTTCACAGACAAAGTAAACCATCTCAAAAATGAAGGCCTGCAGGTGTCAACTCTTTTTTTGGATATGTCCAAAGCATTTGACACAGCCGCACAGCAAATCCTGCTAAACAAACTAAACAAATATCACCTATCAAATTCTACTCTTACCTGGTTCCAAAGCTACTTAACTGACAGGTACCAAGCTGTGAAATGGGAAAATTCTCTCTCTCCTCAGCTGCCCATAACTATAGGAGTTCCACAGGGTTCTATCTTAGGACCACTACTATTCACAATCTTTACAAATGACCTCCATATCTCCACACAGCATGCCTCTATCATTCAGTATGCAGATGACACTACCTTAGTCTGTGCTGCACAAAACATTCCCACCCTCCTGCAAACAACTCATCTAGCATTCCCTGACATTGAAAACTACCTAACCAAAGCCCAACATATCCTCAATCCAAAGAAAACTCAGCTTATGATTAGAACCAGTTCTAACAAAAACACTGATAACAGTCAATTCACTATCTACTCCACAAATGCTACTCCAGTCACTCCAGTGACACAGGCTAAGCTATTGGGAATAACCATAGACTCCCACCTAAAATTTGATAGTCATCTCAACTTAACTAATAAAAAAGTACATGCCAAACTGGGATCACTCTATCGTATCAAACCGTTTCTTACCAACAACACAAGATCAGCCATTGCTCACTCCCAACTTCTATCCACCCTACTCTATGCATCTCCCATTCTGACTAATCTCAAGAAAACTGAACTAAGAAAAATGGAAGCCTGCTATAACAGAATTGCCCACTTTGCTACAAATTGCTCATATAGAACTCATCACTGTACTGCTTTGAGACAGCTCCACTTGCTTGAACTGCCCAACCTCCTAACCTACAATCAGCTCTGCCTCTGTCATTCTATCTATTACCTCCCCAATAAGTGTCCTGCCCTCAAAAACCTAGTACAATCACTCAGCCAAAAGGCCTCTTAGATCATCAAGCAAACTATTACTAGAAGTCACCAACAGCTACAATAGCTTTGGAGATGCACTATATAGTAGTTCACTTGCTAGAAAGTGGAACTCTGTCCCCACTAGCATTCAAAACATATCATTCAAAGCCTCCTTTAAAGACCTCATCAGGCAACATCTCAAGCAAAGTTGGCAGTGCCATGATTGCTCCCCAAGCTAGAGAAAGTGGATAAGGTACACATACTAAACCTAGAGTACTTGATTAAGATCGAAAACTATTCTCACAAACACTGGCTAATCTACAATGTATGTACTGTACCTGTGTACGATGTATGTATTCTACCTATGTTCCAAATTTCAGCTGTACACCCCAAATCTACCTTTATTTTTAAATTAATATTTTTTTATTTCTCCACCGTAACTGTTGATGTGCTTCATACCACTGTAAAAACATGTCTTTTGTAATTTGTGTGTATACTGATCATGTCTAAATGTATCTGTAATTTTTCTATGTGGAGCTTTTCTCCTCGGGCCTCTGCTGAAAAAGGGCCATTTCGGCTCAGTCAGACACCCCCAGTTAACAAATGTAAAATAAAAAAAATAAATGAATAAACTGACATCACATATGAATTTGATTTGTGATGTGCAATTTGCCAATGAATATCTGTACATGTAGTCCTCCCAGATAAAATGCATTACTATGGCCCTGATATACACTGCGCATTGTAGTTGTTTGTTAACAGCAGCTATGTGATATATGACAATATTCCACTCTCTGAGTACTAAATGTTTTCATTTGCTGATATGAGTCGTGACCACTAAGCTGACATGCATTGATTCTTGCAACTTATTTTCCTAAATGGACAGCACATGGTCCTTTTTGTAAAGCCTAAGCCATGATCCATATTAGTGAAACATCCCTGCACATTCATAACTCCAATTCTTTTCACTGCATTCCCACTGTATGCTCTCAGGCAAGATGGATTAGCTAGTCAGGTAGGTGTTAGGGTTGAAGTGTGGACTTAACTTAAAGTAGCAGGTCTGAATCTCATGTCCTCCAGTCTGTGTCCAATTCTCTTCCAAGATGAAGGGACTGTTTGTGTAACATTACAAAATGTGTATGGTGATTCTGTGAAGTTCTTCAAGAGAAATGTTTTTAGAACCTGATCTGAGCAATGTATATCACTGTTATTTGAGGCTATATCATTAATAGTTGTTCTTTTCTTTTTGTAGTTGATGAAGACAGGACGCATAACCATGTCCTGTGCATCAAGTGGATACACAAGCTGGAGTAATAGTGGAAAGATAGAGGTATGTTGATTAATTTGTCTGTTTTGGTAAATAAAATATATCTGATCCTTGTTACAGGCTCATATTTTTGACATTACCATGCATAATACTTATAATGCAAGGATACCCATCGTGCATCAGTGAGGTAAGTGCAATAACTCACAGAATATCTGTGCTTACAAGTCTATTTACCTAAAAACTACATTTAAATATTTAGCAGAAAGCCATGTTTTCTCAAGATAGTTTTTGAAACCCAAATGACAGTCAGTTATGTATAACTGTCACACTGATTTTGATGTGGATGTTTCAGGTCTATATTACTTCATCGAAAGCTAGCACCATTGAATATCTGTTTATTAAACAAACTGCATTGAACATTTATTTCAGTGAACATTCACTTCAATGAATTGCTTATTTAGGGAAAGGAAGGAGTTGGTCATTATTGGAAATTTGCCCTTTTCCCCACTGTAGTGCAATCTTGGAGTTGATATATATAGTTGGGGGAGGTGTGGGGGGGGGGTGCATCCACCCACCTGGGGGAGTTGAAATACTGTGTTATGTGTGACATTCAGAATGCTGGCCAATTCCTTACTTTCCCTGGGTAAATAATTTGTTGAAGTGAACGTTCAATGTATTTTCTTTGATGAACAGAGATTTGATGGAATTAGCTTTCAATTAAGTAATATAGACCTGGATGTTTCATTTACAAGCTTATAGTGCTTTGCCTGCCATATATAATGCATGTTTTGGTACACTTGTATGTAAGGATGTGGTTGTCAGTGACTGGTCTGTTGAGAATAGCCTTCCCATTCACATACTGAATGGATCTCTGTTGTGTCAGTGTTCACACTTGTTGGTAGGCTATGTGGCATGCCCTTCAGTTCAACTTGGGTACTGCATCTGCCTACAACACCTTTGATGATTTTGTTAAAACATACTCATATCCTGTGTTTGGGGATATTGTGCACATAGTCATTTCTTTGCACCATTTCATAATCAGCAAGCAGCATCAGGATGTTTGCATTTTGCAGGGTAGTGATTGATAATAAAGGTACGTAGGTCATGCATACGTTTGTAGACAGACAATACTATTTGTACAACATATACTACATTCTCATGTGTCATAGGCTCTCTGTGTGTTTATGATAGAACATTTTTACTATGTGGTTGTGTTGTATTCCTTAAACTGGTGTGGGGTCAGCCAATGACCATGCTGCCTGGCTCAGCTGTTTGTCAAATGGCTTTTATATTTTCCAAAGTATTGTCATCTCACTCTGTCTTCATTATAACAATGTTAACTGGTGGATGTTCATATGACTTATTACATGCACAGACACATGGACTACACTTGACATTCACACACAGACATAAATGCTCAGGGCACACATGCAAGGGAAAACATGGAAATACTGATATTTAGTCAGCTGGACAATTACTGAGGCATACATCAGTATTGAACAATGAGGTCCCAATACTACTGTTATGTTGTCATTTTCCATATTTTAAATTGCAGTTATGTGAATGTGGCATGAGGTATTTTTAGGGCATACTTCACTTCAAGTGTCAGGATATGCTAAGTGTGCTTGCTTTGCATATGTTTGTCATACTTAATGTTGGCTGATAAACAACTGGTCAGGTCAGATAATGATTTCCACTGCTAAGCTCTGTTATGCATGCCATTGTAGCTTTGAGTATATTGCCCACATTCTATGATGGATACAGTGCCCCTGACATGTTCTGTTATTGAAAATGTCCACAAGTATAGATAATGTGACATACAGAAGGTGTTATGTCCATGAGGAGCCAGCCACTAGCAGCAAATCCATTGTTTATAATTATGCTACTATAATGTTTGCGCAATTTCATCTGGAATTGTGTTATAAATAAGACTTGCAATGTATGCTAACATACCTTCATTCTCATATTCTGAAAATCAGAACTCACACATGGGATGTTATTTACTGACTCTTAGACTGCAGATATCCACATCAGTTTCAATTTAGCTATGATTTTTACAGGAATGTGTGGCCTGATAGACATTTGTTTTTCATTGTTATGGTTTTGACTAATGACATACATCACATATGGTGGTACAGTGGACTATAGTCATAACGTATTGTAAGGTTTCATGAGGACTGTTTTCTGCCAGTTCATTGTGTTACAGTGAGTAAGTTATGCAGACAGGCAGCATCAGGTATGCATATGTAATTTCTGTCCTGTGTTGTGATTCATCTTAATAAAGCATGGGACCTATGGCTATGAGCGCATGCCAGACCACTGCTGGAATCCTCTAATGATAACACCATGATGAAGATGAAGATGATGATGTGGAAGCTGGACCTGCACATGCCATCACCCCTGCTGCACCCCAGAGTAGACGACATCAGGATCAACAGCAAGATTATTGGGAGCAGATCCAGAAGGTGGTGACCAACATGTTTCATACACAGATGAGGGGCATCATGGGAAATTTCTTTCAGGACATGCCAAGGCTACATATGACTCATTCAGGGACATAGCTAAAGAGATAATTTGTGATGTTTATCCCCATTAGGGCAGTACCTCAAGTCCATATGTATTGTGTGTGTGATCCAATTGTCCAATGCTGCCACCATGGTGTTTGCCATATCAGTGATTGTTTCAAATATGCACTCTTGTCTATGCATACCATTTTGCTGCCATGCTTATGTGTTACAGCTCAAAATATACAATGCAGATATCATGTGACATTATGTTTCAATGCATACATACCATTTTGCTGCCATGCTTATGTGTTACAGCTCCAAACATACAATGCAGCTATCATGTGACATTATGTTTCAATGCATGCATGATACACATCAACAGATTAGACCTTCCTTCACCATTCAGCTGTCCATGATTTTTTTCAGTTAACATGCAGCTACTGCTACAGCAGTTCCAATGTAAACATGTGTTTTGGTGACAGAAACTCACAGTCAACATGTTGCCCATAGTCTAACACTACCACAGTGATTTGTCTATGATTTGTGTATTACTGTATCATGTATGTGCAACAGAAAGACATGTCCTTGTATATGTGTTTTGGATGACAGTCATAATGCTGTCCTAATTGGCATGCTGTCATGTTGTGTGGCATGTACTGGCAATGCTGATGCCATGTTGGATCATATACATGTATTCCATATATATATATGGGCAGTCCTTCTTTACTGACTACATAGCCTGCCATAACATTCATGTATACACTGTGGTAATGATAATTTATTCAGTAATAGTACAGTAGGTCTGTGTTACATTTCCACATCCATTTGTTATTCACATAAATTCACACCTTTCCACAAATGGTGTACATAGTCAATGATTTATGTACATGTCTCTGCACATACTCCAACCCATAGTGAAACACTATTGTACCTTTGAAGTGTGTGCAGTCACTGACATAATGTTGATGTGCTGGAATGTTGCTCACAAGACTGTCTTCAGTAATGAGCAGGGTCCATAGCATATAATTGCAGGTGTTTATTCCGTATGTAGTTTTACTTTGGCATGACAGCATATGTGTATGCAATTCCAATTCTTAGCTGGCTTACCTATGCCTGTTGATATTATATGATTGCATGATAGTGTGTGTGTGATTTATACTTGCTCATGTTTTTTAACATCAGTAATGCAGTCTGTACATATGACATTTATTTGCCATTGACTTAAATGTATTTTGGGTTGATTTCAACAGCACCCTATGTAGCGTATACAAGCATTTGCAATATGTAACCTTACCTTCTTGTTGTCCTGCTTTATTGTTGTCTCCCTTGATGTGGGTGGGCCCATGTTCTCCACCTCCCTTTCACCTTGTAGATATGTAATATATTTTGCAAATATGTTTGCCTTTGTTGGAATTCTTGTCCATTCTCATGTATTAGTTTGTTTACAAAGTCAACATGCACCAACTCTATGGCTATTATACAGATGCAGGACACATGCACACACAAGTCGCTGGCTAATGCTTGCAGTGCATCCTTGTTCTTGTTATACTTGTGTGTTACATTGCAGTCAGTGCACGTAGTTGAAATTCATGTGCACAGCCTGATATTTTTTAAATAAAAATAGTGCTAGATTTGTGACAATATATTATTATGACGTCATTGGTGCGTGTATGTGTAGGCGACATTGCTTTCATGTAAGTTCAGGTTAGACCACTGAAGGTTATATATATATATATATATATATATATATATATATACATATATATATATATATATATATATATATATATATATATATATATATATATATATATATGCCTATACCTACCTGTGTGTTGCCTTTGATATGGCATATGTGTGTGACATATGCATTCCATTACATGTCTGTTTGGGTTGTGTACACCTACTTGTGCAGGTGGCAGCCAGTTTACTGCTTTGCTGTAGTACTGCTGCTGGGCACTGTGCCTGGTTGTTTGCCTTTCACATGCATGGTCATAGGTTCTGTCCTCTCCTGGTATTATCTGACATTCCAAGATCTGCATTTGCCCATCTGTGATGTTGCTTGACTTACACTTGCACTGCTGACAGACTATTTGGATATTGGTTTATTTCTCCATTGTGTACTGTGATCCTTATTTACTACCCTACATCACACATCTACCACTGGTCATATACAACCAAGTATGATTGCCACACAGTTTACAATACTACATAATGTAATAGTGTATAGGTATATACGTATTTCTGCATTTCACCATTGCTGGTATGCATCTCCACCCTGTTTGATAACTTTCCATTGCCTGTGTTATGCAGTGTGCCATCTGTATAACTTACCTGTACTTACTGTGCTTTCCGACCTCTGTCTGTCATGTGTTGTGATATTTGTTCTGTGGGTATACTTCATCTGATGTCCTTTTCCATCTCTTTCCCTCTCTTTTCCTTTTCTTCTATTCTTAACAAAATAAAAAAAATGTGGCCTATACCCTCCAAAAGAACATTTCCCATGCCTCTCTGACTATCCCTCAGATTTCCCACTCCAACATATCTGTTGTGTATCCCTCTTCTTCACCCATATCCCATGTCTGTTTTTTCTATTTCTCCTATTTCATTGGATGTGTGCTTTACCTGTCTTCTCCACTTATCCCACACCTATTGTTAGCTTATGTTAGCTGTGGCAATGTAGCCGTTATTGTCATTTGCCTTTATATAGTTTTTTATTAGAAAATGTACGGATTCTAATTGAACCAGTAAGTGATAGGTAGCATATGTTAATATTAACAGACATACTTACATATTCTGTAGTTGTCTGTAAGCTTAGTGGAGAGATTCTGTTAAAGATATTTATTTATGAATGTCAGGATGCTTAGATTGTGAGATTTTTTTCCAGAACTTTGTTAATGTACATCTTGCTTTGACAGCGATTTTTCATGACTTACAGACTACCTGTGATTGATAAACACTGCTCTGTTACCACTGAGATACTTCATTGTGTGCCAAGATATTCTCAGTTTACTGTGGCACGTTTATATATTGCATAGTTATCCGAAACCTTTTCACTGATATTGGTGTAAAGCAACAGCTTCCATCATACCTCCCAACCATACCAAATTACTCAGTTTTTACCAAGTTTTGGGGTCCAAATAATGGGGTGCTATGATTCTTGAGTGGCACCCCTTAATTTGCCATTTTTCCCCAGCTTTTTTAAAAATTTTTTTTTTGGCTTTTTCATCTGGCAACATCATGTGCACAATGATGTCAGCTCCGTCGGCCTACCAGCCTGTCAGAACTGAGCAAGGGCTTACATGCACACATTTCCAGCTGCCAGCCAAGGACTGCTTGAATAATTGGATCTACGAGAGGGAAGGAAAGGAGTAAGAACTGCTTTTTGAATAAATCTGAGAGTGTGAAGGAAAGGACTGCTTGATTTGAATGGATCTGTGAGTGCACAGAGTGGGAAGTGAATTGAGGTATTTTATTTTATCTTTTTATGATCGGACTGCTTTGAACTCTGTCTCTGAGGTATTAGTAGTGTGTAAGGAACAGATTGCTTTTGAAACAGAAAGGTGTGTGTGTATTTTATTTTTGAACTCTGAGGCGCTAAACAGGAAGTGAACTGAGGTATTTTATTTTATCTTCTCATGAACAGACTACGTTGAACTCTGAGGCAGTAGTAGTGCAAGGAACAGAAAGGGTGTGCATGTGTAATGATCAGGTGAATACAGCTGGTGACTAGAGGTACTCAGGATCAAATCCTGTACCTTGGGTTCAAGTAACAAGAGCTTTAAGTCCCTACCCACCACCACTTGTAAATGTATGCATCATATTTTTTGTTCTGTTCCTCATAAAATCTGGGGTTTTCAGGATTTTTGTGGCAAAGAAATCACTGAAGGATTGAATTCACTAAATAATGACAGGCATTTGAATTTCAGACTTCATATTCAAAGTCCCGTGTTGAAGACTTGGCAGTGAAATGCATGGTGGTAACACAATCTTTTATTCTAGCACATTTCCAAAATTATACAAGCAATGTTTAAAATGAGTCCCTGGTTTTTGGCCTTTTGCTGCCCCCCCCCAAAAAAAAAACTGAAATTGAAAATAAGTGCGAGTAAAGAAGCTGTGCAAGATGCTTATGGCTTACACTATATATATATGTATATATATATATTTTGTGTGTGTGTGTGTGTGTGTGTGTGTGTGTGTGTGTGTGTGTGTGTGTGTGTGTGTGTGTGTGTGTGTATGTGTGTGTGTGCATGCGCGCGTGTGTGGAAGCAGTCTTTTATGATGGAAATGTTCTGAATTGGGTGGTTTTGTCATTATTGGTTTGTGCATTATGTTTCATTGCCTACTAGAAAAATGTTCAAACAATACATTTAAAATGTGGTCTAAGTCTAGCAAGTGTGCTTTTATATTATACAAGGAATATAATTTAATAAAGTCAGGAAGGTATATCAAAGAACACATGTATGTTTCTTGTTTTGTGTGCAAGGGGCCTATGATTTTAAAACAGCCTAATGATAATCTTTATCCACCACTGGCCAGATGCATTTTCTTTTGATGTGGTGTGGGTTTAGGTTCATTGGTTCATAGGTAGGTACTAGGCAATCTGCCCAAAGGCATTTATAAGCCTAGCCAGAATGTGTTGGCTTTCGCCGCCCCCTTCGATTAGTTCCCTGTGCCTCTGTCTAGCAGAGCCACTGAAGTGATCCCCGGGGTAAAGTTTCTGTTTCCCATCCACTCGTCAAGGTTTCTCTTGAAGAGTGTTAGTGAGGAGCTCTGCCTAATGTAGATTGGAATCTTGTTCCAAAGCATGGAACGTCTCTGGGGCAGGAATCTATCCCTCCAGCATGTCCTATTTATTGTTATGGTGAGGTTTAGATCCCTAGAGCGTGTGGCTCTAGGGGATATGGTTTTCTTTAGGTGGAGCATGTCCATCAATTCTAGGTTGGGCATGGCCTTGTATGTCAAGCAGAGATCACCTCTGAGTAGGCGGTATTCAACTGAGTACAGCTGGAGTTTCTTCAGTTGAGATGCATAGGGCATCTGTTTGAGGCCAGTGATCCTCTTGGTGAGGTACTTCTGTGGTCTTTCCAGCTGTTGCAGGTGTCTTGTAAGGTACATCCCAAATGGGGCATTGTACTCTACGATGGCTCTGATGAGTGATGAGTAGAGGGGCACAATGACCTCTTTTGATCTGAATGTGAACCCTTTTGTGATTAGGTGGGCCACATAGAAGGGTTTCTAACCACTTTGGCAGTGTGATTATCAAAGGAGTGATTACTATCTACTTGGGTCCCGAGATCATTATTACGTCTTCCGTATTTAGGGGACTACCACCTATGTGGTAGTTTGTGGGTACTTTGTTTTTTCCAAAGGGGATAACTATGCACTTTTTGGTATTTAGCTTGAGGCTATGATTTTGACACCAGGTACCCATCTCAGTAAGACCCTGTTGGAGGATGTCTGTGTCAGCCGGAGAGTCAAGTATAGCTCCTAGTTTGCAGTCATCTGTGAACTTGGTCAGTCATAGTCCACCTGTGCTTGCCTGTACCTCTGAGAAGTATATGACGAACAGGAGGGGTCCTAGGACTGAGCCCTGGGGAACGCCACCTGTAACAGGTTTAGAGTCAGACCTAGCTCCCAAAACTCTCACCATTTGGGTTCTGTCCATGAGCCAGTTGGCAACCCATCTTGTGATGTAGGAGTTTATGTTCAGGCTGGTGAGCTTGTCTATAATTCCAGAATGGGGAATGGTGTCAAAGGCCTTTGTGAGGTCTAAGTAGGCTGTGTGTACCACCTTTCCCTTGTCTATAGCCTTGGTAACTGTCTCAAAGAAGTCCACCAGGTTTAGGAGGCATGATCTGCTCTTAACAAAGCCGAACTGGGTAGGGTCCAGTGTTTGGAGGTTCCCAATGTCTCTGTTAATGAGTTCCATGATGATGCGTTCCATAGCCTTGCAGACCAAGCTAGTTAGGCTTATAGGGCAATAGTTCCCGGGGTCTGTTGTAGCTCGACCTTTGTGGAGCAGAATAACCATTGCTGTGCGCCACTCTATGGGTATGTAGCTTGTGGAGAGGCTGAGTTTGAACAGTGTGTTTAGGTGAGGAGTTATTTCATCTTTGAGCTCATGTAGGACGCAGTCTGGGACACTGTCCGGTCCCATTGATGCTGTGCTTTTGGCTTTGGAGAGGGCTGTTTTAACCTGAGTGTCTGTGATTTTGGGGCTTTACATTCTTCTGGTATGGTTATGGGCCCTTTTGGGGGGGTGAAGTTTGCAGTGAACCTGTCTGCCAGGATGTTGGAAATATCTGTTGGTTCAGTGTATTTTGTGCCATTCTGCACTAACTCCGAGCAGATCTGAGCATTGCCACTTAGATTCTTGACATAGCTAAAGAATGCCTTGTGGTTATCTTTGGAGTCCTTGGCAATTTTTCTTTCAAAGCTAGCCTTGGATGATTTTATGAGGGATCATAGTTTCTTGCTGATACTGTTCAGGGATGTCTTCCCTTCTTGGGATTTTAGTCTTTTCTGTACTAGTTTCCCCCTTCTGTTTTATAGCTTGTTTATGGCTGGGGTCCACCAGACTGGTTTTCTTTTTTTTTTGGAGGAGTGAGTCTTGGTTTTGCTTGGGATAGCATGATCCATGCATTCTTGTAGGTGCCCGTAGAATGCATTAGTAAAGGATTTTGCAGCTTGGACACCCGTTATCCTTTAGCATGGGGACTTTGAAACTTTCCACCTCGGTCTTAAGTAACGTGAAGTTTGCTTTTGAAAAGTTTTTCACAGTGGTTTCCTTGACTGGGGGTGGGGGCAGAATACGGATATCCAGAGTGATTTGTTTATGGTCAGATCTAACCAGTGAGGGGTTGATCTCCGGTGTGAAACACAGATCGCTCATGTTGGTGATGACCAGGTCCAATATGCTGTCACCTCTGGTGAGAGTGCTGACCAGTTGATCCAGGGCGCTTGAGTTTATAAATTCTAGAAAATGTTGAACAAGGGAGTTAGTACTTGAGTAGTTCTCCCAGTTAATGTTTGAATAATTTAAATCACCCAATATTAGGGTGTTTGGTAGGACCTTTATGCTTCCCAGTGTTTCCAGAAATGCAGAATGGGGGTCCTGGGATATGGTGGTTGATCTGCAGCAAGCTACAATTTGAATTGCAGTTTTGCCCATTGTTAGTTGTACGTGGATGATCTCTGAAGCATTGTGCTGTGCCACTAACCTAGAGGTGTGGGTATCATTGATGAATATGGATACGCCCCTGCCTTTTGTATTTTGGTCCGGGTTCTGTGTCCGAAAGGTATGGTATGAGTTGTAGCCTGGTAGTGCTGGGCTGCTCTCTGGAGCCTTAAACCAGGTTTCTGTTACTGCATATATATCGATTTTCTCTATACTGTGGAGTGCCTCGAGTGTGTGCATTTTGAGGTTTAGACTTCTGGCATTGAATAGCATTACCCTCAGTTTTTTGTTACTTGTGCTATTTATGGCAGTGGGTTTGTCTTTTGAGCCTTGCCTAAAAAAGGCACTATGAGGTTGGCAAAAGCCTCGGCCAGTATTCGCAAGCCTAAGGGTGACAGGTGCAAACCATCTCTAGTGAAGCAGAGTGGCTTGTCAAGCATGTCATCCCAGGAAGACAGACACTGGATCCCCTTTGAATGACACCAGAAACTTAGCCAATTGTTGAAATTGATATTTTTTTCTTTATACCACAGTATCATTCTTAGTGAGGGCAGGATGCTACTCAGGGTCATTGTCATACCAGCCTGGGCTACGTCTGACTATAAAGTCACTTATTACGAGTGTGTCAGGCGTGCTATTTTGCCTTAAGGGCTGTGATTGCATGGCACACTGGTTTTATGAAGTAGGTGTTTCGTGGATTGTGTTGGGGGGTGGCGGTTGCTTGGATGTCTGCTTTGGAGGTCTCTGTTGCTTTTGCAGATTTTATTTAGAGCCTCCGAGTATGTTTTTGTGTATTTATGTGTGTTTTTTGCCGGTGTTGGTTTAATGGGTCTATGTGAGACTGGTAGTGTGATGCAAATATTTCCCTTCTACTCTTGACTATCTGATCCAGTTTTGGGTTAAGAGAGCTTAGCCTCCAGTTTGGCTGTATAATTGCATCTCTCGCATGTATTAGTGTTTGGTGGTAGGAGGAGAGGATTGTCTGTGTACATGAGGCAGTTGTAAAATTGCCTCAAAAAGCCCAGATTAACCAGTTGGACTTGAGAGAACACCTGAAACTGCCTTTTGGACATGCCTGGATAGGTACAGTGAACTGTTTTACTGATTGGTTGGTAAGGTCGAATAGAGAGCCTTGTCCTTCTGTACAGTACAGGGGTGTCTGGTGTTAGGGTTTATAATTGCTTGCTATGAGTTTTGAGCAAGTGCCAGGCTAAGAAATGAATGGTTTGAGTGCTTAAGTTGAAAGTTTTCTAATTCCAAGGGAAAAATTAAAGGGGAAACTTTGTGGAGACAGGAATAGTTATACCCTAGCTAACTGGCGCTGCCTGGCGCACAAAACCGGGCAAATGTGGTTATAATAGCAGGGAAATGAAAGAGATAGAAATTAGCCCAAAATGGCCAATAAACTACTAATTTCTGTGCTGCTACTACTCCTCCAGGGACAGACAGGCTGCTCAAAGCTCCCCTCTCTCACAGGTGAACAGAGAAACTGCCTTCTATCCAATTAAGGTATAGGTAAACACAGAGACTTGTAACACAGCCCTGAATTCAGCACTAACCTGAAAACTGGACTATACTAGCTTAGAAAGCTGGGAAACATATATATATATATATATATATATATATATATATATATATATATATATATATATTCTTCAGATACAATCAAAAAATACTTTAAATGCATAGAAAAGGATGCTTATTATTGTATACCTCAGATCAGAGTTGTAGTCAATGCCCCTAGTAATAAAGTAGGAAGAAACACAAATACACATATATATATATATATATATATATATATATATATATATATATTCTTCAGATACAATCAAAAAAATACTTTAAATGCATAGAAAAGGATGCTTATTATTGTATACCTCAGATCAGAGTTGTAGTCAATGCCCCTAGTAATAAAGTAGGAAGAAACACAAATACAGTAAGATCAGATGGATAAAGTGCAATATATATATATATATATATATATATATATATATATATATATATATACATATATATATATATATATATATATATATATGTGTGTGTATATATATATATATATATATATATATGTGTGTATATATATATATATATATATATATATATATATATATATATATATATATATAAAAGCAATAGAAAACAAACAAACTGATTTAAACAAGTTACTCAATTAACCAGAAAAAAGCTCAAAACTGAGCCCTGTTCCAGCAGTCTTCAATCAGACAAGTTCTAACTGCACACTCCTGCCACTAAGGGTGCAGAGGAACCTTCTCCAAATAAAGATGGCCTGGATCAGTCCTCAAATTATACAAACAAAGCTAGATTCAGCAGGCCTGAATCTGGTCTATGCTACAGCAACAAGGTGCACCAGTTTCAGAAAGAAACAGTTCAAATAAGCAGGCACAATAAGCCTGTGACCAGAAATTCCCAGCTCAAAAGGGCAGAATCCAGCGTCTCCTCCCACAAAAGTGCAGACCACAAACATTCTTAATGTAGAATAACTGGCCTGAAGCCCAAGTGCTTAAACCAGAAATAATACACTTGTAGAATAATAGACACTGAGCCTTCAGTCAGCAGTTCCCAGCTTAGAAAGATACCTGTCCTGCCACAACAGTGCAGACCACAAACCTTCTTAATGTAAAACAACTGGTATGAAGCCCAAGTGCTTAAACCAAAAGACTTAGAATAACAGTTACAGTTTAATCAGGCTACTACCAAGCAGTAATAAATGCAGCAGAATAAATAAAATTGAGTACTTTTAAGAAGAGGCAAAAGCAAAATAAAGTAGGAGGAAACACAAATACAGTAAAAGCAGATAAATAAAGTGCAATTGTTTTTGTTAGTAAAGTGCAAGGAGAGAGGAAGGAAGAGCCTACGTGGGTTAGCCTTCTCAAATCTTCTCTCTGTATTAAGTAGAGGGAACACTAGACTAAGAATATGATCTCACTGTACTTGGTTAAGTGAGCAAATGAGATGGACTCAGGAGGAGTGTTCAAATACAGACTTACAGGAGGGGCAGGCAATTCCAGAGCCACCAACACTAACAACAATACAAGAACAGGGAGGGTGGGAGAGGAACTAACTGCAGAGAGACATACAGCACACTATTCAGTGAAACAATTAGGTAACAGAAAAAATAAAATACAGTTCTTTTAAAACTGCAAGTTTGCACTTAACAGAAGAATAAAATACAGTACTGCAAGTTTGCACTTAACTTCAGCTTCTAATGCAGGTGATTATAGCCAACCAAGTCACTCAGAAATTGAGCATACAATTAATTCTCAAACTTTGTATTTAGTACTTAAAGTACAGAGGAAACCCTCTAGGCTAACAGTAAAATATCATTTAAAAAACAAGTGAGAAGACCACAATCCCCTCTTACAGCAGAGAATCACACAGCACACTATTCAATGAAACAACTAGGTAACAGAAAAAAATAAAATACAGTACTTTTAAAACTGCAAGTTTGCACTTAGAAGAATAAAATACAGTACTGCAAGTTTGCACTTAACTTCAGCTTCTAATGCAGGTGATTGTAGCCAACCAAGTCACTCAGAAATTGAGCATAATACAGTTTCAATGAATGTGAGTTTCCAGGCCAGAGAATTTTTAATGCTAAGTCTATTTTCATTGTGAAACGGGATTGCTTTGTTTAGCAGATGTCTATTACTGTTTGTGCAATGTGCTATAAAATGTAAAAATAAAATCCAAATCATTGTAGAAGTAAAGCAGTATGCAGACATTAGAGTTTATGGTAAATGGGGTGAAATAGCCAGGTAATGGGACATTGGAATGGCTGCAGGGGGACTCTGGTGCCATATTTTTGTTGTCTGTTCTTCAGTTTGCGTTTGAAAGTTGGTATCCCACAATTTCATCGGAGTGGGTGGGGTTATGTAATTATGCATGGAAATATGTTAATCACTATACAGATTTGTACCTATTTTTCATGGGCCTTGTCCAGATTTTTGATGTTTCTAGGTTGAGAGGTATGGCTTCTATGAACTTTACAGAATCCAGCCCAATGTAAGGAATATTTTGGGGACATCTCTGTGGCTGTCATTTATTGATTATTGCTTAGTACTGTACTCCTGATATACATAAAATATTTTTTTCATAATATGCTGTTAGAAAGTATACTAAAGTATGCCATAAGCTGTAAATTGGTAATCATGCAAGTACCTTTTGGTGTAAAAGTTAAATAATAACAAATGTACTCTTAATAAGTGCTACTGTGAAAAAATACTTTGTGAATAATCATTCATTAATTTTTCATTTTTCTGGGAAATGTCATAAAATCACAAAAATATACCATGCAACTAATTGGAAAAATATTACATTTCCATGGAAATTATCATGCTCATCCGGAGCAGTAATTCATCAGAAATTGCAGTTTGTCTTATATTCACTATACTATTGCCTGTTTGCTTATTGAGCATTCTCTGTTTGGAATTAGTTTTAATACTTTACATAAAGTAACAAATAGAATACATACAACAAAATTTAGTGGAAAGAAAATTATACTAGTCTGAGTAGTGAGGGATGGAACTCAGACTTTTTAAAGCTCATACATTTGTGAACAGCTAAACAAAAAATAATAACAATAATAATTTTATTTTATTTATTTAATGCTTGTTGACCAGTAAAGTCTGACTAGGACAGAACCTATTTTCAGTGGAGGCCCAGGAATAAACACTCCAGATACATGTCTTTGGAATATGGGAGAAAACCAGAGCACCCAAAGGAAAGCCATGCAAATGCAGGGAGGACATACAGACTCCTCACAGAAGCCACCCCAACCACGAATCAAACCTGAGAACCTCTTGCTGTATAGCTACAATGTTAACCGCTGCACCACATAATAAACATTTCACAGTCAAAAGTTATTTATGTTTCCATTGCCTGATTGATTAACCATAACTGGCTGTAGTAGAGTAATGCTCTGCCACTAATCATAGTTTTCTTGCTTGTTCTAATCAGACGCAGTCCTTTCACTTTTGGTAATAGTGCAAACATGGAACAATTCAAGATAGCAAAACAATTCTCTCTGTCTCTCTGTCTTTCTTTTCCACAGTAAGACCAAAAACACAAAAACAGCTTCTTCTCTCTCTTCTTTACATGTACACTGTACATGCAACAAAAATCGTGCTTATCCCTCTCTGTGTAGCAATAGGAGCAAGTAAAAAAAACAATTTGTTGTTATCTTTCTGCTTTTCTTGTATTGGCACTTTCATGCAAGAGAGAAATAACAATCTTGCAAAGAGAAAAGAATTCAACCACTTTCTTTCAAGTTTTCCCCTGACAGATATAACAACTCCTGAAAAACAAACACATCTGCTTTTCTCAAGAGATCTTCCCATCAGTGAACTGCTAATTCTAGGTAAAACAACAGTTGTACTTGTAGTCAAGTCTAGTGAAGTTTTTGGGTGAAACGCAATGTGAAGATAATATAACGACACTTAACTGGACAGTCTTTAAGCACAATACTTAAAAATGTGTAAATTAAGTCTGCCTTCACTGATTCAGGCAAGCAACACTGGAAGACATGACAAATAAATAGAAAGTCTTGAACTTCTGATTCAGATGGAAACAAAAAAAGTATTTTACCAAACCAGCTCCAACATGACTTGTGACCAATAATTTGGGCTAAAAAGCCAAAAGCTCTTCCTTCTACTCATCATTCCTGTAGGAAATGCAATTTTAGTCCTCTTTCTTTCTTGAGGTATACCTCTCTTAACAACAATGTACCACTTTCTCCTTCTAGGCTATCCAAAGTGCTTCCATTGAACCTGTTGGGCCTTGCAACTTCTGCCATACAGAATCTGACCACTGGTTGAATTGACAGCTCCCTCTCCCCCTAATCCTAATTACCTGCATAGTAGGTGAGATCTTAAAGAGACAGCTGCCTACCATACTCCCAACAAAGTTTTAGCATCCATAACACTTCTCAACTACTCTAGGTATTATCTGCCTAGCAGTCCTATATCCTTCTGTTAGTATTACCTACCAGGCACTTCTTGGTAAAACCATCATCCTATTCTATGATAAAGAGCAAGAATTGTGATAGAATCTCACTGTTGACTGGAAATTACACTTAAAAGTCATTGATATAATTTGTGGATTCCCGGATTTCACAAAAGAAAAATGGAATTTAAGTTTAATAAAAACTGTAAATTACTTTCCTTTCAAATGATGTACATTTTTCTGCTTGGTATATTTTAAATCTGCATGCAGGTTGTTGCTTTTCTCTGTGTTGCTGCTCTGAATTTGTAGCCAAATTACTTTGGAATGTTGTTTGTGTAAGCAGCATCAGCAGATACAGCCTATTTGTTTTAGAAAGTCTTTAAAACAACACTTAGTCAGCCTGTCTATTACATCTGGTCAGAGGGCAAACAATCTTTCAAAGGTCATATTCTCTTCATTCACTCTATGGGTTATGGAGGGTTTACAATTTGAAACAAGGACTATAATTAACCAGGAAAGGAATGCACTAAAATGTGAAGAGCTTGGTTTCTACCCTGGAAAGCATGTGTAGTACATTTTTTTAATATTTCTGTCAACTTTAACTAATTCTTTGTTTTATAACATCTAATTTAATGTCAATAGCATGTCTAGTTGTTGGAACTTCTTGTGTATGACTATCTGTCTAAATGTTGATTCTTATATTTGGACTAAACAAGTTTTGTTTTGAAATTGCTAAAGATTAAATCATTGCATGTGCACTGCTGTAAATTACTTCAGAATGACATTTTTGGCAACATAGAAAATAGCCTTACTGATTGTAATGTTGACTGGGGACTGCACAGCTGCCTTGGCCTTAATACAACTGCAGGAATCTCTTAACTGGAATACTAAGTAGGCAGCAAAGCGTTGTCAGCTTGGAGAATATTGCAAAAGCTACAGAGTTATTTCTGCATATCTGTACCAGTGTTCAAGTCTGACGTGAGAAAGACTCTTAGGTATTCATCACAACTGTTTTATTCAGCATTTATCATGTAACATGTTCATTCATGGTGCACCTTTCATGTTTGTTCTGGTAGCCGTCCACATTGTTTTTAATTACATCTTCTTACCTTTGCTTCAGTTATACAGATTATACAGCCCAGAACCAGAGCTTGCACTCTTGTCATTCTGTTTTCCCTTTTAACACTTGCACACATATTTATTTTCATTAAAGTTTTTTTGCAATAATTTCTTAATGGAGACATATCCACCCCCCCCCCCCCCCCACACACACACACACTATAAAAACTGTTAAGAAATAATCATGGGAAGTAAGACTTCAAAAGAAGAATGGTAGATACATAATAATTTGGATTTGCCATTAGTAATCACCCATGATTTTTAACGGAGATAAATAAAAAATGTTGGAAAAATCTTTAAAAGTACTATATAGTATTATGATTTTGTAGTTTACTACAATTTTATGTTCACTCATACCAAAAAGATTGATAGTCTGTGGAATCAGATTTCCAGCTAGCAACAATAACAGCAATTGCAATCAGACTGACAATTCTAGTTCAATGTTCTTCCTACCTCATGTAGTCTAAAGGGTCAAATTTCTAGCCCAAGTAACCAAAATTACGGGTATTGAAGGCCCAATAATTGTTTCCTGATTGCACATGAAGTAGCTTTAATAATATGAACCCAGAGTTCAATGATCTGACAACCCCATACCATTTGAAAATAATCTGCATGTTTAACGGAGTATCTCTAATAGCTGATGTTGTCCATACAACCTCTATTGTTTGTTCTAATGTGAATTTTGCCATTGATCTAACAACTTATACCATGTGAATGCCAGTTGAGGGATGGCTCAAAACATTCTTCACTGTCCTTGGTTATTCTCCACGGCATGTAATGTCATCTGTTTACCTATTTGTGAGTCCCACCACATCTTAGAGTCTAAACTGTTTTACTCCTCTTTGTTAAATAATAACCAGTAAAGGGTGGCTGTAGTTCCTTTCCTGACTACCCCAACAATATAAATATAGTAGTCCCTACTAGAGTTAATATCTCTTTGGTGTGTTTATGAATCTTAATGTTGTGAAAAATAGATCTGAGTTGTAGGTACTGCCAAAATTTAGCCTTTGATCATTTAGAATTCTGTTAACAATAATGACCTTCTGTAAACTCATTCAGGTTTCCCTGAACAACATACTTACAAAAGATCTTTGGACATCCAGTCATGCCCAGAAGAAGACTTCCCATCAACCTGGTTCTGCTTCTGGTACCATAATTGAAAGAAAGTGCCTTGTTTCTTATCTGCCGCAGAAATACCTCACTAAAAGAATCATAGGCCTAAAGCAGATGCCCTACGCTGACCGCCTTAAAAAACTCCAGCTATACTCTGTCCTATATCATCTACTCAGAGGCGATCTCTGCTTAACATACAAGGCCATGTCAAACCCAGAGCTGTTGGACATGCTACACTGAAAGAAATCCCAATCCCTCAGAGCCACATCCTCCAGGGATCTAAACCTTGTCATCACCATAAACAAAACATGCTGGAGGGATAGGTTCCTGACCAAGAGACTCCCCAGACTCTGGAATAGATTGCCCATACATGTCAAGCAGAGTGCCTCTTTGGCCCTCTTCAAAAGGAACCTTGACGATTGGATGGGAGAAAGGAAATTCTCCCCAGGGATCACATCAGTCACCCTGCTAGACAGGGGTCCAGGAAAGTAAATAATGTGGGAAGAAATAGCCAGGGAATTGTTATGGCTAGGCTTTTATAGGCCCTAGGGCTGATAGCCTAGTACCAGCCTATGAACCTATGAACCTATGCCTCTTACCTGTCCAGCTTTGAAGCTCACCTGGGTCCTAGATTTTCCCACCATCATGACTTCTTGGACTTTTTCAGAAGGAGTGACTAACAAAAATCTCAGTGTTAAGCCAGATGGGGAAGTTGGCATAGTGGTTAAGGTGTTTACCTCACAGACACAAGGTGCTGGGCCTGATACTCAGATGGGGCAATTGGCCTGCCCACAAGGGTGGTTAGCTTAGCATTAATCACTAAGCATGACTGGTGCTGGTGAACTCCTTGCTTGCATTATTTGACCTAGGGCTACTGCCATAGAGTAAGATAGCAAATCAGGGATTTGTAAACCCCCTTGTAGAAAGGAAGTAATACATTTTTATGAGACCTCCTAGGCACTGACATCCCCCAGAGATAATCCTATCAACAGTTTTTGGAAAGTTTGTGTGTATCTGGTAATGTATAAAATAGGCAAGTGTCTACATAAAAATATTAATCTAGGTAGACAGAACATCTTAAGGGCATTAATGCTAACAGAAAACAGAAGGTTTAAAAGAAGCCAGTCAATCAGCATGCATTTTATTTCAGTTATAACAGGTTTGTTATTTCCCCCAGCATTACTTGCAAACTTGTTGATATGATTATTTCCATACATTTGCAGGAAGACATTGTTTTTATCCTTATTGCTGATTTAACCAATATACAAGCACAGTTTATTTATTTATTTATTGACATGTATTCACCAGGAAAGTTCATCTGGGTAGACAGAACCTGAGGACTTGGGAAGAAAAGCTCCAAAGTATTACAAAAACATTTAAGAAAAAGACATTTACAATCTTCAAAAATAATGCAATAAACAATAAAAAAATCTACAGTTGAAACAGTTATACCAAACTAGGCATATAAAGTGATAACACTGGCTAAAAATATGATAAGAAAAAAATCCCCACTCAGGTATAGTACAAAAGCCAAATAAACTGGGAATAAACCCCTATGTCACCTGCTGGATTACCAACTGTTTCAAGGATAGAATGCAGATAATCAAAATAGGTGAAGTCATCTCCACAAAGAGACCAGTCACCTGTCAAATCCCCTAGATTTCTGTGCAGGGACCTCTCCTTTTTGGCATTTACTTTTCTGACATAAAAGCCAATAAGGAAGGGCTCTGGCAGACTAAGTTTGCAAATGGCTATAAACTAGGAGCAGTCATTAAATCCCCAAAGGACTTAGCCATCCTGCAAACAAGTTTGCCTCAAATAAGTAACTAGTATCAAAATCATAGTCTGATACAAAATGCAAAAAAAATGCATTATTGTATCCTTTGGGAAGTCATCTACCCCAGGGTACTACCACTTTGACAATACTCCCATGAGAATTGACCCAGTTTGGGAACTTACATGGTGATTGACCTAACTTTTGGCCAACATGCGTTTATTGTCATAAGAAAGTCCTTCTATATTGCGCAGATTATAAACAAAGAGATTGTGTCTACATCTTGGGATGTCATTGACCCCTTTTACTCAGCCCTCATTAGGGCTATCATTGAATATAATGCCCCCTTTGGCACATATCTGTCCAGACATGCAACAACTGTTACAACCACAGAGATACCCTACTAAAAGTATACAAGGTCTAAACAGTGTGTCTTGCATGGACCAACTCAAAGCCTTGTCACTATAGTCAGTGCACTACAGACTGCTAAAACGTGACCTGTCTTTAGCATACAAGGCATTCTCAGACTCAGTACTGATGGATTTACTGCACATCAGTAAGTTAAAAGGAATGGGAAATGCTCAGTCTAGGAATCTAAACCTTTTCTGCAACATCAACAAAATGATTTGGAGGGGCAGGCATATCTCTCAGAGAACACTACTGCACTGGAGCAAACTCTGCATACACATCACACAAAGCTTATCCCTATCCATTTTCCAGTGCAACGACTCTATGGAAGGAAATGGCAAATTTACCCTAAGGCTACCCCCCTGTAATACTAATGGACAGAGGTAGCTCCCAAATGCTTTAGCTGATGTATGGGTCCACTCAAATTATGTGTATTATGATCCCTGTTATTCTTATTAGATATAATATGTAATTATTGACCACATGAAGATTAAGACCAATCTAACACCAAATGGGATAGGTTAATTCTAGCACAAAAAGAGAAATTGGCTAGGTTTAAAATGGCCAACAAGGGCAGCTAGCACTAGCCTAGTACACACCTATGAGCCTATATGGCTCTCATGGTTTTGATTATTGCCATCACCTCCATATATGCCCTCTGCATTTAATTTATAGTTATGGGAAGGCCATCTTTTCTAAAAGTGCAGATATATGCTTCCAGTCAAACCTGACAATTATTTTCTCTACATCTGGGCTCAGCCCTGCTAATGGTTATTCTTTATGCCTACATCCTCCAGTATTAGCATTATTCTAAGGGTGTTCTTAATAGGGTTGCAAAATGTGACTCAACTTTGAACTGGAGTACCCTGGAGAGCAGGAGTATCAACCCCTCTGTTTCCCTCCTGAATAAGTTTGATCCTATTATAACTTGCTCTCTAAAAGTATTTATGTCCTTCCTCATTTAAATGAGCCAATTGTATTGCTATTAGATCCACTCTCAATTTCTTTAAACTAGCAAAGATTCTGTCTCACTTCATTGGTCTGCATAACACATTGACATTCCAGAAGAGAAGAGAGACCAGTTATTCTACCACAGAGGTGCATGAGTGTTGCCTTTGTTGTTGCCCAGTGAGGTGGACATGACCTCAGTATGACATATTAAATGCATTAGCTGGTCAACTATATTATCGGATGATTCCTTCCAGTTTCTGTATTTATTTATTTACTTATTTATGTTTTTTGTAGAGGAAGATTTCCCCAAATTATTCTTCCTTCTACCCAAATTTGATTTTTGCTTGCTAAAAGCTAGTAACAGTAATAGATAGCTTAAGAAACTCAAGTAATCAAAATTATTAACAAGAATCCTATTAACTACATTTACAAAGTACATTTAAATATACACTCCGAAGGAAAATGCTTGGGTCCTATTTGCTGGGCAGTACTGTGTCTCCATGTATACTTAATCCTGTGCTGTGCACTGAAAATGTGATGAGACCCTGGTCCAGTCTGATCACCCCCCCCCCCCGCCAAAGCTTACCGATTGCCCTTACAGTACACTTTTAAAAGCTTATACAGAGTCCTTTCCACCACTGGAGTCTTCAGTTTTCCATTGAATAAGAGTTTCTAAATCCAGAAACTTCTATAAATACAGTTTACTATGTTCAGATAAGTTTTGATGCTTAAACCTCTCTCTCTTCCTAGACATGGCCTGTCAATTTACCATTTACAAAGTGCTAGATTTTATGAACTGTGCAAGCTTTCACTGGCCCTGGATTCACAGTATTTAAGTCAAGTATAACTCTATACAAAATTCAGGCTCCTTATTGAAATGTGCCAACATGCCAAAAAAAGGACCAAAAACCCAGGAAAAGAGTGAATCTCAAAGATTGCTCTTATCCTTTAAACATCTTTTTTTGCAGTGGAAAAGCCCCCCTGCACCTCCTGTTGTAGCAGCAAGCCTCCCACACCCACGAGCTTCAATATACCAACCCCAAGATTGACACCTTGAAGAAAAGGGAATATTCTGAGAAATGGCCATCTCAGATTTAGTATATATAAGGGGTCTATATTATAACAGCAAACACTTAAAATAGCGAACACTGTATAATCGACCCCCAAAAAAATTGGAAAACACAAAATTCCTAACAAATGCAAAATAAATAAATAAATAAAGTATGGTCTTTGCCCCCACACTTCCCAATGAGGGGGGATGTGCCCCCACACCCCCCTTACTTAAATATACCAATTCCGATATCACACCACAGTGGAGGAAATGGCAAAGTCCCGAAAACAGCCCAGTGATTTCTTTCCCTGGGAAAAAAATCACTGTTCCGTGTCTTCGGGATTTTGACCTTTTGACATTTAGCTGTCGATTAAACTTCATTCGCTATTTTAAGCATTCACTTACTTAATAGGGAACCTATCTAAGTCTGTTTGTCAGCCATTCAGTTTCCATGTTTTGAGACTCACTTTAGCAGGTCCTAACATTTCAAATAGTTACTCAAAATTCAGGTTACTTTTTCAAACATGACAAGACAAGATGAGACAGTCGGTCAGTGCAAGCAGAGTTCAAGTTGTTCATTTACCACCAATAAAACATTATGAAGCTTGCTGACACCTTCTTCTGTTTAGAGTTATCATGGCTGTCACCACAAATCTTACCCAGGTCATGTCTTTTGAACAGAGGAAAAAGATTTTTAGTCCCCTGATTGACTGCTCCCTCCATATTTATATTTCCCCTCCTGGATCTCATTGGTCTAAGGTAAGCTTCATAGTTCCCTAGCAACGTATTCCTCCATGGCTGCTCTCACTTTCTAAGGATCTTAAAATGACCATGTTCCTCCAGGAAAGAAGCTTTTTATTGTTACAGAATATAGAAGTTTAAATTTTAAGCTCTAAGACTTGAATTGCCTCATCAGTGGGATAAAGGCTGCCCTTTGCTTATGTATGACAATGGAATAATCCTGCTCTACAAATATTTGCTACTTGATCCAAAGTAATTTATTTGGCTTTCACAGTTGTCAGAGCAAAGATTTAAACCATATGATGTGTCTTAGTAGGCAGGAGGAAGTTTGCTCATTCTGCTAAGATGTCCATAGTGCCATGTGTCTACTCTTCTCCATAAAGTTCCCAGATGTCAGGTTTTCCTACTTAGCAAACAGCTATTTAACAAACTTAATACAGTCCACTACCTTCAGATTGCTCAGGTACCTCTACCAGTCTCATTTTCTTCATCCTAGTCGTATCCATAAATTCAACTAATCAGGCTTCAAGATAGTGCTGTCAGGCTTTGGCAGCTTTCAGTTTAGCCTCATGCTCAATACTAAGATCATGCAGTTGCTGAATAGCTTCCAACTGCAAGTTTAAGGCTGCAGATAATGGCTGCCGATTTTTCTAAGTGCTCACAAGAAATGCATGCAAATTAGCCTTTCTTTCATTTATTTCATGCAGGATAGGGGATAATGAAATCTTGGGTGAATAGTAAGTTAGACGCCCAAGTTGAAATTGACTCATGGTGTCTCAATGGGTAGGTCCCATAGGGTTCTCATGGCATGTTATGGAAGTAAATTGCCAGGCCTTCCTTTTGTGCAAATACTGCTTCTGCCCATTTGTTCTCCAACCACTGCCAGACCTTTCTTTCATGCAGACACGGCTGCTGCCAACTTGTTCTCCAACAAGGTTTTGAGCCTAGGTCTAAATCCTGCAACCTAACCTCTATGCTATCAGTCTGGGAGATTGTGAAGATAATGTTACTTTTTCTTTAGCTAAGCATTTCTTGTTTTTTTTTTTATTAATTTGCAAAGGGAAGGCATGGCTGTGCTTCTTTCCTCTAATGTAAGTTAGTTAATAGTGTTTTGGGTAGAAAGTCTTAATTTTGTTTCCCAAGTGGGGAAGAATGATTGGAAGGTTCTGCTTACTGAATGAGTGCCATAATGTTAGTGATCCTCTGTCAGTGCAACAGACCTGGGTTTAGTTGTAAGCAGATGCTATGGATATCTGTCACATTTGGAACTTAGGCCAGTGGTTTGTAATCCCTTGAGTTAATTGTAGAAGCAAAGAAGTGCACTGGGGCACAGTTTTTACTGTTACGATCACTGCTGGTTTAGCTGCTGGTATGAGGTTACCCTACCTATCATCAAATCATTTGTTAGTACGTGGGGGTAAACTATGTAGTGGATAAATGGTGCCATCTGTTTGTTACTGGTGTTAGAAAAACAGTTGTAAGGCAGTGCCATTAGTAAATCAAATAATTTTGGAAGCAGCATTGTCCAACATGCAAAACTAGCATCTGTGACATACATTCAGAAAAGAGTATTTTAAAGTTCTTGTGTCCTCATAAGGTACAAGTAGAAATTTAAACTTATCCATTCACTAAATCAGGGGACAAAGTGAAGTGTTCAGCTAGTTTTTTTTTTTTATTGCTTCAAGTAGATTTAAAATTTTGACTGCCTTGGCAGAGCCTCAGTTACTCACTGGTGACTGGTGACAGCTTAGTAGTCCATGCAGATAACTAGTGAAAGCAGGAGGTGAGTGCATGTGATGATTTAAGATTATAGTTTGGTTTAGAAATAAAAACACAAAGAGGAGGCAGGCTGATATTGGAAGAGAATACAAGGTCAAAGAATGAGTCAGAGATACAAATAACCATGAATGTGCAAGCTAATATGAGCTAATGTTACCTAAAGTAACTATGTAGTACAAGAGAAACATCAGGCAAAGTGTGACAGTAAAGAAATGTTTCAGCCTGTTCAGGACACCAATGAGCAATGGGATGCCAACTTGCACCCTAGCATTTAGAAGGTGTGAGCAACAGGCTGACAACTTGGGCCTTAGCATTCACTGATTGTGAACAACAGGCTGATAACTTGGGCCTTAGCATTCAGAGGGTGTGAACAATAGGCTGACAACCTGGGCCTTAGTCCTCAGAGGGTGAGGAATTTGAGGGATTCCTGCAGGAATTTGAACAAGGCTGTATTGCATGTCAAAGTGACCCGATATATATATATATGGTTCCCTATGAAACCATCGAATTTACACTACATCGAGAATGACTACATCGAGACTAGACCATCGAAAGTACATAACAGCGAAAACAGAAATCGTCGACATTTAAAACACCGAACACCATAACACCGACACACGGAACGTAAACAACACACTACACTACATAGCATACACACTAGCCCTGACCCAAACCCTAACCCTAAGGTCCGACACTATCGCACACTTCACCTACCTGCACCCTAACCCTAACTCACTTACCCACCCCTAGCCCAAGCTCCGACACTAACGCACACTTCACCTACCTGCACCCTAACCCTAACTCACTTACCTGACCACTCCTACCTCCGTCACTGTCGCACACTTACCGGGTCGCGTTAAACATACACCAGTGCTGTGACATTTCATTTCGACGCTTTGGAAGTCGACGATTTCCGTTTTCGATGGTTTGCAATTTCAATATAGAAGTCCCGATCTTCTCATTTTCGATGTAGTGTAAATTCGATGGTTTCATAGGAAACCATATATATATATATATATATATATATATATATATATATATATATATATATGTATATACACACACAGGCACACACACACACACACACACACACACACACACACACACACACACACACACACACATATATATATATATATATATATATATATATATATATAAAATATATATGTGTGTGTGTGTGTGTGTGTGTGTGTGTGTGTGTGTGTGTATGGGTCTTATTTAAATTACAAAAAGTCCCTAATGCAGAAGACAAATTCACTGAGATGACAATAACGAAATTTAAAATGCCGAACAGTGTAATTTTTCTCATTGTAAGCAAATATTTGCTCAAATTGGGGAATAATGCCATTTCCCCTACTGTAATCTGATCCCAGAGTTGGTATGTAATTGGGGGGAGTGGGGGTGCAGCCCCCCACATGGTGGGGGTGTGGATTTTACCCCCCCACCTAGGTGGGTTTCAGATAGTACAGTGTGTTGTAGTGTAGTTTTGGGTAAGTGTTTACTTGCCCTGGGAAAAATGAAATGATTTGGTACTTTAAGTTTCATTATTGTTGTCTCGGCAAATTCGTTTTCGGCATTATGGACACTCAGTAATGTAAAGTAAATATATATATATATATATATATATATATATATACACACACACACACACACACACACACACACACACACACACACACACACACACACACACACACACACACACACACACATACATACATGTATATAGACATAGATATATTTTATCATTGAGTCTGTGTTTATCGCTACAGGCTTAACATTTCTGACAGAGACCCAGCTGAAAGCTTTGTTCTAGTTCTGTTTTTATGTCATATGGATGGCAGTGCCATGATGTATATTGGTGGATAATTTCCACTGAATAAAATACCTTTTTTACATTCTTCATAATGAAGGAGGTTGAAAAGCTATGGTTTAATTGGAGAGAGACGTTAAGTGTCATGTGTGCACAGAAGCTATGGAGAAGTACATACTCATTGATTAAAAGGTCTATGAAGACCATGAGATTCAGGATATTTGCTTAGTGTCACCTTTAGCAGTATTTTTACATACCTCTATGTACTGTGGGAGTGTCAAACCCAAAAATATTGAACACAGGATGGAGGTGAAAAAGTTGTCATGAGAGGTCTTTGGGGAAGTGAAGAGCATAATATTAGCATTTTCATTCTGGGTACAAAAGCAAGATCAAGAGTTAGGTTGGCACCTTCAGCAGGTTCCTAACAATGAGTATACCAAACAATGTAGTATGAAGGAATTGGAGGAAGAAAGAAGAAAAGAGAGCCCAGGATTTAAGACATTTGGGGAGGAGGTAACACAGGCAGAAGACTATGGAGTAAATGGGCAAGATATTGTTACAATGTTATAATGTAAGTAATATATAAAGAATGGAATAAAACCACTTTAAAGGATTCACTTCAAGCCCTAAAATATGGAAGAGTTTAAGTGATGTAGTAAAAGAAAAAAAGAAGAGGAAAGTAGAGAAGACTCAGTGGTTGAGTTTGGGTAGCCCTTAGGGAAAGGAAAGATAACTGCACTTGGCTGAAAGGAAAGAAGTGAGCAATTCTAACAGGAACATTATTGTTAGTTGAGAGGAATGAGAGGGATTTATTTTCAGTTTTCTTTACCTTTTATGTATTTTATCAAAATCAATTAATCAAATTAACTGGAATAGTAAGCAGGCATGTAACTGCGGTGGTGGTGCTGCGGTAGCATTGTCGCCTCACAGTAAGATGTTGTCCTGTTCGATTCTCAGCGAAAGCGTCTTCTGTGTGGAGACATGCGTGAATGGGCGTATCTTCGTTGAAGGTTGTGCGTCAGGGCTGGCAACTCGGTACGTGAAAATCTACTGCCAATCATTAGCGGACCGGAGTTCTGCTGTGGCGACCCCTAACCGGGAAAAGCCGAAAAATACAACAACAAGTAAGCAGGCATGTAAGCTAGATAGTAATATGAGAAGTTACAGAGTAGGGGTAAAAGGGGAAGAACTATTAATGTTCACCTACATGGAGAAAGTTGTACTTTTTAAGAGACTATCTTGTCTTCTTAACTAAGTTTTATTTCCAGTGCTGTCCTAGTGCTATATAAATATTTTTTTAGAATTTAAAAAAGAAAAATGTTTATGTTTTCCATAAAGTGTACTGGTCACTTTTTTCACTGTATATGACCTGCGTAGCACATACAATACTAAATTATACAGTGTTTGATGCAAAACATGTGCTGTTTTAGTATTTTATTTTGTTGAAAAGGACAGTCCCATAATTTTTTTCTTGGAGCTAAAAATCCCTACCATGCCATCATGAAAGGCTGAACCCCCAATTCCTTACTACTTATTTAATTTAAAGGCTACATAATTTTTTATCATGAATGCATCAGTAGTAGTTTCTTGATTATCAGAAATGTAAGTTCTCAACTAGGTAGGTAGAACACCATCCCCCGGATTCACAAATGGCTATTTTCCATGCAGGAACAGTGTAGGAGCTCCTGCATGGAAATGGCCCCTGACGATCCAGGATAGTGCCATTTTCACGTGCACAACTGGCCCTACACTGTTTCTGCATGGAAAGCTGTGTGGGATGCAAATCACTTCATTTTCTGGTAAAAAACATGCAAATGAGGTGATTTTGAGATCCACAAAGCTAGCTGAACTCTGTGCAGGAACAGTGCCAAAGCAGAAATGTATTCAGTTAGTAACTGAATTCATTTCTGCATCTGAGCAAACGGACAGCTCATGGAAATCATGTATTACAGTCAAACACACATTCCCAATGGCCAAATATAAGGCCATTGGCATTAATAAATGTTTATATTTTTATAGAATTAGACTTTTTTTTTGGCCAATCACAGCCATTTAAGCTCAAGGCTGCAAATGGGATTGTGCCAAAAAAAAAAAATGAGAAAAGTAAATTTTAAGATTAAGACTGCATTTTGCCATTATAGTCAATGGCATGCAGAATGTAAACAATACAAGGGAGCACTGGTTGTCAAGGGGAAAGGGTCCGTCTAAGTACAGTAACTAAGGATGTACACATTGGGATATGCAAATGAGGGGTGTTAAATTGAATCTCAGATTTCCTCAAAGTGTCAGCTTGCACCTAACCGTGTAGATGCAGCAATAGAACAGTGCAAGTATAAGAGCTGAATGACTTCATAAGGGTGTGTGTCACGTTTGCTGTAAGCTCACTGGAGCTCTGTGGCCTGTGTTTACCCTTAGTTAAGCACAGCTAAGGAAGGGGGTGTGTCTGGGGCTGTAATGTCTTATTTCATTAAATGCAGAGTGTGTTCACATCCAGGGAGGACCATTTCTGCATAAAAGAGCTTACATTAGCTAAAAGGGTGTGCACGGTGCACAGCATGCCAAAAAAAACAAAAAAAACAAAGGAAATAGCAGAACTGTATACATTTGAGCACTGGGTATGTGCAGCATGCCTTGGGGCTTAAATAGGGAGGAAGTGGGAAAGGGAAACAGCAGTAGGAGGCAATCAAGGAGAACTAGCATAGCTGGCAGGTGGAATGTATCAGAATCAGCCAATTACACATACAGCAGCCCAGCATACTAATATAAAGTATGCAAACACCCTACAGACTATTTTTTTCCCACAAACTCTAAACCACCGGTGTACACAGGTGGGGGATTTTTAACTGGTAAAACTAACTAAAAATGTTAGAGGCTGCTGCTGCTTTACTCCATCAATATGTGCTAGAGACTGAGGGTGGTGAGGAGGAGAATGCTGACAACCAACCCACAGTGAGGAGGAGGAGAAGAGTGTACAGACCCAGGGTAACCTAACAGGGCCTACATGAGCTGGATATAGTAGAGTGCTATAGGTTGGACAGGGACATTCTACAGCAAATCATTGAGCTGTGCCAGCCACGCATTACACACAGAAGTAGTAGAGAGGAACCCAGCCAGTGGATACAAAGGTATGTTTAGGCTTAAGAATACTAGCCGCAGGTACCTTCCAAAGACCAACTGGGGATATCATGGGGGTCTCAAAGGCATCAGCATCCAGGGAACTCCACAAGTTCCTGAATGGCATGACACAACATGCCAATGAGCATATGTATTTCCCCACTGCCCATGAGGAGCTGTCCCAATGTATGCATCTCTTCCACCATATAGCAGAATACCTTGAAGTAGTTGGTTCTATAGATTGCATGCACATCCACATCAAAGCACCACCCAGTGAGTGGGACAGGGTCTACATAAACTGCAAGGGCTTTCTCTCCATCAACTGTTAGGATGTGTGTGATGCCCAGGACATTATCATGAATGTGTGTGCTGGCAGCCCTGGAAGCTATCGCAACTCCCACATCTGGTATTGCTCACAGCTGTATCAGGTGTTTGCCAGGGGGGACATCCCATATGACCATCTTGTGTGGATTCTGGCTATGCACTGAAGCTATGGCTGATGACACCCATCAGAAATGCACACACACCTGAACAAGAACACCATAATGAGGCACACGCACAAACCAGAATCATTGAGCATGCATTTGGGATGCTAAAGTCACGGTTCCACTGCCTTGATATATCCAGTGGAGCCTTGCAGTACTCTCCAGCTAAATGTGCACAAATGTTCATAGTATGTGCCATGCTACACAATATGATCCCGCAGAAACAGCTGCAGCAGGAACAGCACTGGGCAGGGCCACACAGCCCCCCACCATTGCCAATGCCAGCACAAGCATAGAGGAACTTGGAGGGGGAACATGTTGAGCCTGTCCCTGTAGGCAGAAGGAAGCGTACACAGTATGCCCAGGCCTTGGCAAAGAGGCAATGCATAGCACACACATTGATACTGTAGAGACCCAGGGACTGACACCTCTCTCTGACTCACACAGACAGTAAAAAGGATGCCAAACATGGCACTACCTGAGATTTACCATGTACAGGGAGTGTACTATGTGCAGCCAACATAGTCAGCCCCCCACCACTGTCCTCAATACTGGCCCAGCAACAAGGTAAGTCACTCTTCTTATCAATTACTGACTGGAGTAGTATGTTCTCATACTTGTATGTATGATACGGATGCAAGCATGCAAGGGAATTGGGTGGCTGAATGGGATAGCAGCAGACAGCTATATGGGAAAGCAGGAAATTCATAACAAATACTTGTGTCAACATACTAAGCAGCATTACACAAGGTGACATCCCCCACTGTAGTACATGTGATGGCCTAAAGAACTGTGGGTGTCAATAGATCACACACATGGATGTCAATGAGTGTCACATATCCACCACCAGCCTCACCCAGCAGGACAGGTGTAGATGACCATGACGAAATGCTGGTCTAAGGCCCCCAAATGATGGCAATGGTGAACAGCCCCCCACCAGACCTACACAGACATACTACAACAGGTCTCCCAGTTGCATTCCAGTTCCGAAAGGTAAGAAGTCTGAAACTGATATATATGCTATTCAGATCTAACATGTGTACTCTAATGATATGCCTCCTGTCTGCATGATAGGTCACAATGCAATATGAAATAGAAGCCAACAGAGTAACTGAAATACCAGTACAGTCATTTACCCTGTGGACCACACTGTTCCACAGGGCAGACCTCTCCCGCACATCTTCTGCTCACCATCCAAATGACAGGTCATAATGTCCAATCACATATTGGGTGATGATGTCTGTTTCCCCAACAGAGAATGCTGGCAGGCAAGCACTATGCATGTTACCTGGAAGACATACACAGGAAAAAGGTCACATGGCCTCATACGGTTGATAAAATGCACAGCAACAGTGAATACTACGTGCAAAAAATCCGCAGTACACCGAAATCCTCGAAGCTATCATGGCTATAGCAGCTTTCATTACACGCCTGTCCCTGAGCTATCTTTATCTTGTTCTGCCCATTGTTGGACACCTACTTGCATAATCCTTTAACCTCCATTCATTTCTGTGTAGAGGGTTGACAGTAGGCTCCATGTGGATGGTGTGTGGATGGTGGCAGGTCTGTGTTTGCAGGTCTGTGTTTGACTGAGGTGTGTGATGGAACTCTGAACACATGTCTGAGGTCATGTAGGAGGCAGACACTGATGTTATTATACCCCATGGAGATATGCTGTTGTTGCCATCAGTAGGCAATATGTACATGCTCACCACTGTTGAGGGGAGGAGTGTGGTTGATGTGCATATCTCCCTGTACAACTGGGGTGGACAGGGTGGCTATGCTCTCACCTAACTTGTGTGATGCAGGTTGCCTATATCCATGGCATGTGTGTATGAGGTGTTCTTTACCCCGAGTACTGGGTGAATTGTGTTGTTTCATCTGAGACTTACAACATATGTGGATACATGGTTGCAATCATCCTTGGTGGTGTGAATATGTCTGATTCACAGTCATAGTCAGCCTTACAGAAAGTCACCTGTGAACTTACATGCTTCCTCAGATATAGGTGGACTTGCTTCAGAGTTATTGCCTGCACCTCTGTGTCCCTCTACAGTCAATGTAGCAACCTATGTATGTAGTTTGTGTATTGCTGCTGTCCACCAAAGGGGATTACTCTACCTTGGTGGAGGCTGGATATACAGGTCAGGTACTGCTGTGTTCATATAGCTACAGTGGATATGAAGGGTATACACCCCTGATATACTGCTTGGTATTTGTGCAACTGGAACATGACACCACAATAACTCATTTCATAACATATCCCGCCTGTAGTGTGACACCTGTAGTGTGCTCTATAGCCTGTACAATTCAATTGACTACATAACTATCAGGTCTGTGAAAACATATGGAAATAATACTCAGCATAATAAGCCAGGTGAATGAATGTGCACACCCTTAGACTGATGTGTTGTGCATGCACCTCTAGAGATGGTTACAGCATTCATCTGTCTTGGTCTGGACTCTAACATTATGATATATCTTCACTTAGCAATAGTTGGTCACCTTCATAGAAACACATTTGATTGTATTTCAATGGATGTGTACAGACTAGAGGTCACATAAAGGTGAGAAACATTATGAAATGATCTTCTGTGGTCTGATTGTCATGCAGCACATATACCTGGCAGTCTAACAGGAGTGTGTACACTTGTGATATCCACTGTATATAGTTGTGGATATATCTGGTAGTGGTAGGCATGGGCAGAGTGTCATAGCACAGGTGGGCGCTTCTCTGATTAATAGCTGAATATCATGCCTACTCTAATACTCATATCAGTGTCAGGGCACTGTAACAACCAGTGGCTGTACACATTTCTGTGTGTTGTATGCACTGACACTGATATTACACACATGTGCAACATGGACAGCCTATGTACCTGAATGCTTGAAATGTGCCTTCCAGCTGAACATAAGCATACATACATGTGCTCAGGGGATACCAGGTATACATTTCTGTTGTATGTTAGTATGGCACACTGTAGTTACAGTATTTCCACCAAATAATACATCTCAACCTGTTACAGCAATACGTCTGGACAACGGCACACATAAATGAGTGCCAAAGGGGACATCAGTAATGATAATGTATTAATATAACTGCACCATACATTGGTACATTGATTGTGCAGTAGGGTTTGATATCACTGTGATAACCTGGAAGATGTCCAGCAGTCATAAGTAGGCTATTATGTTACAATGTCATTGCCCACAGACCTGCCAATGGCTTGGCTGACATAACACAGGTATATGTGTATGTGACTACAGATATCAGTCACAAATGTGCTTATTGTCCAGCAGAACACTGTACAGTTGAATATTATTAAATCAGGATATCACAGGCAGTTCAACACACATGTCTTCAACAGTACTTTAATATGCACATGCCCTCTATAGAGCTTTTAGCTTTACAAGGCAAACATGTGTCATACTCATAATGACAGGTAACATGGATATGGAAAACATCCCATTAACTGGCCTAGTAGTGGCACGGTCACAACTGTTTGACAGACACCCCTGCGGTTGTCGTATATGAGCTGTCCTTTCCCAGGGTGAGTCAGGCTCCTGAGCTGTGATCCCACCTCACAACCTCTCAGAGCATCACATCTGGACAATGCCTAAAATGATGGGGGGAAAAATAGGGACAGACCTGAAATATTCCTGTTACAAACATAGGTTGTAGAATGATACATTTAGCATTACTGTGAATATTCTTAAGGATGCGGAGTCTTAAACCCAAGTGTTTGTCATCACCTGATGACTTAAATTCTCAGCTATTTGCCAGAAAAGTACAAATCTCAGGAGGAACAGACAAAAATACATGATGATAAAATGTGGACATTCTGTAAAGATCTGTACAGTTGAGAGGTATGCCTGTGATATTCTCCACTGCAGGGAGGGTCAGATGTTATGGCCATAGCAGCTGTTTAGCAGGACATTAGTACAGCATGTCTTGTTGGGACATATATTCCTCCAAATCATATTTCCCATTATTAAAGACCAAGTACTAGATTCATTTACTTGCTTACATGTTCCACTTACCTTTTTCCTTCTTCTCTTTTCCACTTTATGTTTCATTTATTTCTCTCTCTCTCTGTGCATTACAGGAATAGAGCTAGTTTGAATAGGTGGCAGCATG
The DNA here is from genome assembly GCF_019279795.1 of Protopterus annectens. NCBI lineage: Eukaryota > Metazoa > Chordata > Ceratodontiformes > Protopteridae > Protopterus > Protopterus annectens. Next base: position 772,999,224 of record NC_056731.1, read on the forward strand.
GCTTTTGTAGGTGATGCTCATGACCAGGTGATTGCCTGTGCACCTTTTGGGGATCCCCACTTGCTAATTGCATGCAGAGTAGCTGTGTAGTTCTTCCAATAGCCAATGTCATGGCAACAGACTCCTAAAAATTAGTACTCCACGTGGGCATTGGTAGTTTTCCTTACTTGTGAGGAAGACATCCTGGAGTTGTGTGAGCTACCTCTTACAACAAGACTTGTGGAGACAAGCCAACTAAATGGTGGGGAAGGTTCAAGACTTAGGGGCAGAATGCGAGTATTGCTGTTATATGTTTGGAATAGTGCTAGTTTAACAAGGTTTGTCTGCACATACTACTTCTGCATGGTTTTCAGTCTGACAAAGTTCTGTCTCTGCATAGCTCTCAACTGTAGGGCCATACACATAATGACCACAGGTTAGCCTGTTATGTATGGGCTGTTTCCCAGACAGGTGTTGTCCTTGGCAAGTCAGTAGCATACTCTGGTGATTGCATTATGTAGATGGTAACATCCATATTTTTTTCTGACTTTATATCCCTCAAAAAAAATATATATTACAACAAACCTTGTAACACCAGCAACTTTCTCAGCCTATAACAGCAATATTTCATGTATGGTTATGTGTTTTGGCTTCTGTCCACCAATTATGCCAGGCTTTGTCCAGATGTCATACAGTAGTAGATGGAAAGGTATACTGGTCTATCATTCTTTAGTGCTGCAATTCCTGCTGAGGGAAGTGGCTGGGAAACATGTTGAAGTCTGTGCATTCAAGAGGTTGGTGTATAGAGAATACTTTTAGATGGCCTTGTAACATATTTTATGTGGGGGATAGTAATACATGTTTTAAAACTAGACTGTTAGAACATTTCAGATATATTACTGATAAGAAATATGTCAGTTCTATAGCTGTACATTTGAATAAATCTCACCATGGGGACAGTAGTGGGTCTCAAGGTACTGTTTCTGAAAACGTCTGCTCCTCAATGTCATGAAACATTCATAAAAGGACAATTGTTATGTACAGACTCAATGTATTAATATAATATGTGATACTTTATCCCACAAGGGGTTAAATGACGAGTGTAATTGGAAGCTGTGTATTCAATTATGTAATTAGATGTTAATTGCTTCTTGTGATTAAGGCATGTATTTCTGGTAATGTTTACTGCTTGAAGGCTTTGGCCAAGACATCAGACTATAATAAACAAGTGATTTACTGGCTAGTTATATTTTCCTTTCCTATGTTCAGACATTTAATTTGTTTTGCTAAGAGGTTGTTGTATATCTGGCCATTGTGTATGGCCTACCATGATTTTGTAGAAGTGTACTTTGGACTGTGTGTGGGGGGGCAGATGTCAGTGTCATGGCTGTTTTGTAGCCAACTGTCCATGCTGCCCCAGTTGTGGGTGGCCTATCAGCAGCATATGTTTTTATGGGCATTTTGGGACATGTATGCATATATATATATATATATATATATATATATATATATATATATATATGTGTGTGTGTGTGTGTGTGTGTGTGTGTGTGTGTATATATGTATATATATATATATATATATATATATATGTGTGTGTATATATATATATGTGTGTATATATATATATATATATATATATATATATATATATATATATATATATATATATATATATATATATGGATCTAGGACTTTTGATCGAAAGATCAAAAGTCTGAATCCATAATTACTGAACATACTTTACCAGAAACGCTTTCACCAAAAAAGCGTTTATGGTAAAGTATGTTTAAAAAAAAACAATGCATTAAACCTACTTCTATGCACCCACATGTGGGGGGCTGCACCCCCCACCCCCTACTTTATTATTCTCACTCTGAAGTCGCACTACAGTGGGGAAAAGGGAATTTTCCCTTATCCGCAATGTAGTATGACCGACACAATGAGCATACTTATCCGAATGTGCTACTTCGGTGAACAGCACGTTCGG